>NW_010409233.1:0-19190 GCF_000710305.1 Buceros rhinoceros silvestris
ATATATTTCTATTTTATATATAATATTTCTAAATTAGGCCAGTCTTAAACTGCATATGAAAAGTAGACAACAAAATGGAGAAAGATTGCAAAGAAGCTATTCTGCACTCTATTTCTGCCCTATGGTGCAAACCACGATCACCCTTGTATTGGTGCTGTGTAGTCTATTTCAAGCAGGATTGAAAATGGTCTTTGGTCTTGCCTGTGGAGTTCTTTAACCTGCATTCTGGCTGCTGTCACACAAGTTGCACATAGAAAGTCATGCAGGCCCCACGAAGAATTAATTCTTCTATCCAAGCTTGCATCTGCTGCAATTTTCATATGCTATTGCACTGCAGAAAAATAATTCCTGGTCCAGATAAGTATACAGTTTCATTCTGGAGTCAGATATTAAGCATGTCAGAATTTCATGAGACCACACACTGTAGTGTATTTATCATCAATTGCAAAGGTGATTTTGAAAATAGGGTGGAGCACAATTAGCTTAACCTGGTCAAATCTGGGCTAGAGTCATGTTGCTCTTCTAAATTTTCAGTAAAATGCCTTTTGCACCTGGGATCAGCCACAGTGCCCTGGATGTGTTGGTGTTTTTTGGGAAATCATTGCCACTGGCTAGACGAAAACGTGGGTACCTGATTTAGTGCCATGCTTTGCTACAGTGTTCTGGATTTTGAGGTGTAATTTATCTCAAAGAATATGAGGTACTCAGAAGTCAGATCATGGGGCAAATGTCCAGTATTTTAGTGTTAAATAAACCTGGGCAGAGTAAAGCAGCTCCAGCACCAGGAATTACATGTACATGCCTCAAATTTCCCACGAGCACACTTTGCCTGCAACTTATATGTAAACATTTTAAAGGAGGCTGCTTATACTGTTTATACAGCAGATCATATTGCACTATTCCCATTGGTCAGAATTTGTAGCTGAAATTGTCATCTCAAATTTTATACTTTATGCTTCAAATATTTGGAGAAAAATAACATGTAAGTGATATGACACAGCTAAAATAAAAAATGCAGAATCGTTGAATGATTCGGGTTGGAAGGAACCTTAAAGATCATCTAGTTCCAACTCTCTGGCCATGGGCAGGGACACCTTCCACTAGACCAGGCTGCTCAAAACCCCATCCATCCTGGCTTTGAATGCTTCCAGGGAGAGGCATCCATAATTTCTCTGGGCAACCTGTTCCAGTGTCTTACCACCCTCACAGTAAAGAATTTCTTCGTAATATATGATCTAAATCTACCATTATTCAGTTTCAAACCATTACCTCCCACCGTATCACCACAATTCCTGATAAAGAGTCCCTCCCCATCTTTCCTGGAGGCCCTCTTCAAGTACTGGAAGGCTGCTATAATGTCTCCCTGGAGCCTTCTCTTCTCCAGGTTGAATAGCCCCAACTCTCTCAGCCTGTTCTCATAGGCGAGGTGCTCCAGCCCCTTCATCATCTTCATGGCCTTCCTCTGGACCTGCTCCAACAGGTCCATGTCTTTTTTACGCTGGGTCAGCGCTTTTTTGTCCCTCCAATGGATATCGGGATAATTGAAATCCCCCACGAGGACCAGGACTAATGAATGTGAGGCTGCTCCTATCTCCTATCTGTCTATAGAGGACCTCATTTACTCAATCTTCTTGGTCAGGTGGCATGTAGCAGAGCTCCATTATAATGTCACCTGTCCCTACCCTCCCTTTAATCCTGACCCAAAAGGACAATAATGTGAAAAATGTTATCCTCATACTTTTTCAGTGCACTGTGAAATACAGACGTGCACACTGCTCCCATCTCACAGAGTGATACTCAGTCAAATTCAAACTAGCTACAAACAGGTGCACCTCCTGTCAGAATTTCTTGGCCTCAGTTATCAGAAGAAACTTAAAGAGAGGAAATTGACCTTGGCTTAAAGAGATAGGAACTAGATTTGGGCTAAAACTAGCCCAGAAAAATGGCATCCAATGTTAAAATACTGCAAACTTGCAATGAGTGCTGAGCAAATACGATTTACATGTAGAGTGTGATGTGCTGCTCACGCTAAAGAGACTGGCAGATAAGCTTGCAGTGGGGATCTTTATGAAGCAGAAATAGCTAGTAGAAGGAGTAATAAATGAAGGATGAAGTGTAATTCTGGATTAGTTTTCTGGGATTTAGTAGATTAGGAATAGGTGGTAGAGTTCTACGCTGCAGAAAACATGATGCCCAAGAATCAGTAAGCAGCTGAGTGAGGATAAGCACTCGCACTGTCATTGCCTTGCCTTCAGCTGCTCAGGTAGATATACTGGCAGGGTCAGACGAAGGGAGTGGAAATAGGGCTGGCAATTTCAAGTGGCTTTGTGAAACAATGGGGACACAGACGTGCATATGTGGATGCAGATTGTCCAGAAATACCGATGCCTTTCCACCCTCTGTGAAGACAACCCTTTCTTTGACCTCAGTGACCACAAAGCTCGTCCAGACTCTTCAGGCTATTTATACTTTCACAGGCAAAATTGCACACCTAGTCTCAGACTTTTCCTCTCCAGAGTGTTAGGTGAGCATTGCTGAAAACCACAAATGTGTGCTTTGGCTTTTTGTATGAAATAATTCTAAAGTTTTTTCTCCTTCCTGTATGCAGAATTTAATTTAGTCGTATATTCTCATAAAAACACGGGCTATGCTATGACACTGAGTAACCACAGTGAAAGAAAATGTGTTTGGAATTTCATGGCTTAAAATTATTTATTTTGCTACTAATACTCCATTTGAATTTCAATGCACTATCATTTTCTCAGTATTAGCTAAAGTAAATTATCGAGATAGTTCATTAGGTGCTAGCCAAAGTTTTTACTGTGATAGGTAACCCAAAACCGAGGAACAGAAATTCAAAAAACATAAAACATTTTAAAGATTTGGGGTTTCTGAGGAAGTGCTAAGAATCTTCCTTGAAAACCAGATTTTTCCAACATTTTCTAGTTGAGCACACTTATTCCTTCTGAAACTATTGGCTGCATAGTGTATTTATCTGCAAAATACAGGCCTAATCTACACAATTTAAAAAATTTTACTTTTACTGTTTCAGCTGTTAACTACAAGAAATTCAGCAGAGTAAGGAAGGTTTCCCTTTTGCTCCCAGAATGCATAAAGTTTGTATGTTGGGGATATCCCCTTGCACGGAACAGATCCCCAAATTCAAGTTTTGATTATTAGTCTCATAATTTTAAAGAAGTTTTAACCTAGACAGAATTTAAACTGTTACGGTAATTATGTTCTGTATTATAAGATTGTAACACCTCTCTTCTTTTTTAGATAGAACACATTCATTTCCCCCAGCAATTTCTAAAACCTTTTAGTAAATACAACTTGAAATGTTTAATGCAAGCATGACATCTAAAGTATATGCTGACCAGTGCATACAAATGTCTTTCTGGGACGTCAGAAAACAATTATGAACATTGTAAGATTTCATCCCATTTGTATCAGTATCAATTCCATAACCATAGCTGTTTTATTATATTACATTTGCAAATATAAAGCTAATATTTGTCAATAGCTTATTGTCAATATCCACCTGCAGTGGAATAATTGCCCCAATAAAATTTTTTAAGTGAATAGAAGTAGCCCAAGTGGACAGTGTTGAGCAAGTCTGACCACATAAAATATATACTCTGAAATAATTAAACTCAACTAGACTCCGATTCAGTGCTGTAAACAAAGAAAAACCTTGTTGTTCTTCCTTCATATCACATCTGTACTTAGAGGGATGCTTAGGGCCTGTGGGACAAATAATCTAGTTGGGTAAGAACTAGATGTTATGTTTCAGAGAAAAAAAAATATTTCTTCTATAATGAAATGAAAAGAAAACATTGTTAAATATTTTCTCTTAAAATGATTGAAATATTTTGCTTCAGACTTATTTTTATAAAAATATGATATGACATAAAATAAAAGTAATGAAATGGAAATAACTTTAAAATGGCAAATTTCACTTTCAGAATAACATATTTCAAAGTCTATTTTAATTTGTCATGAAGAAAATATTTCCATGAAACACAATCTTTTGATGAATTTGTAAATAGGAGCTACAGAGTTCGTTTTTCATAGTTTTAAATTTTCATTAAAATCTCAAGAGGGAAAAGTTTGTCATTTTTCTTGCATAGTTCAGGGAAGTTTTTTCTAAATATATGTTGTGGGAAAGAGTAATTTTGACCAGCTTTATCTGAAACTTAAGACCTTCTGTTTCTCAGCACAGAGTTCTGTCCTTTGAGTAAAAGTAATTTCTAGTAATCTGTGTTTTTCTATGTGTGACCCATCCTCAAAGCGGAATTTTCTCAATAGGTTTCAGAACTATTTTCTGAACAGCAGATGTGTGGGCTTGCGTACAAATGTTAACATTTCAAGAGTGATATTCCACTGCCTTTTTCTAAATAGGAGGTTAAATTTACTGGCAGACATTGAATGTAGTTCATCATGCTTGTCTGCTCGAAAGGGAAGGTGTTACTAGTTGCTGACTAGGTGACACGTTGCTTCTGTGCCAGACAGCAGCTCTTGGCTCTGTAGGCTTCAAAATTCAATGAGAAGGTGATGGGATCTGCTGCCTTTCTCAGGAAGCCGTGGCTTCCTGCCCTATTGTGTTCAAGAGAGTATCTGCCTGTGGGAGGATTCTAGATCTGGTTGTGGATATAGCACCTCAGTTGCGATTTGTTGGCACCTCAATTTGGAAAGGCAGCATCTGAGATTTTCCATGTTAAGCACTGGAACTCTATTCCCAGGTATGTGACCAGTGATGGTACAGTCTCTCAGATTTATAAAATGAACAGTTGAATCTTGAAATGGCACACAACAGAAATAGTGCGTGGGCTTGTCTGCACGTAACAACCGTAGATACCTCATAATAATTTACAAGGCTTTTGTGTGCTATTGATTATGGAATGGTTTTGCCTAACTGTGTCATCACAGATCTATCTTTCCATTCTGCGTTTCCTATTGCAGCCTATTGCTTTTCTGTGACATGGTTCAAACTAACTTTTCTTTTCTAAAATCACAGGCCTACAAAATACATAAACAAGCTCCTAGAATGAAGAAACAAACAACCTCATAGTTCATATGTTCCCTTTATATAAATTAGATAGTAAAGGAGCAATTTAAGTGGAAAGTTTTAATGATTCAGAAAGTTACATATTTATGGAAAGCATGAAAACTGCATTGGCATAGAGTGTTTTGTGAATGTTATCATAATAGTGATGCCAATGGAACCTAATCAAAGCTTAGAAAAGTTCTAATATATCACAACAAATGTTTATGGGAGAGAAAGACATTGACAGATTTTTTTTTTTTTAATATACAACAGAAGAAAAACACCATTCTGATTGTAGGGCCCCTGAGAATATCTATTTTTGTTCACTGAGAAAAATCAATAACTTCTTTTGGAAGGATTAAGACATAAAATATCATCTTTTTTGTACAACAGGATTGTTATACTGTGAAACTGTGCCAAAAAGTCTTGGAGAGAGGCAGAATCTGTTAAGAAAAACATTAATTTCTCTTTATTATTGGCATAACTTCCATAGCAAAAGATGCAAAATTGTCAAATTATTTTATTTTTCTCACATATTTACTGGAACTTGGGTCATAACCAAGTAACCCAGTAATCTCCCACCTGTAGAGCATTAATTTAGTGTATAGAACAGCAGATTTATGACTCGTTCCAAAGACAAGCATGAAACTATATCTTCTCTTTTTACAGAGAGAGCCTCTGCATGGGATGAACTAATACATTATTGTAGCCTAACATACTTGTTAGCTATTTTCCTTTCCTGAATTAAAAAATTGAATTATATACACTCAGTCTAGTTACTGAACCTGTAAAGTTTATTAAAGTTTATCGACCATGTGTATACACTTCAGGATTTAGGTTCAATTGCTTCTTTCAAGCTGGAACATTGAATTAAGATGCAGTGCCTTGCTGTGGCTCTCATGGACTCCAACTGAGCTACAGGTAGCAAAAGTCTCCTTCAATTAGACATAATCATCACTCACAGTCAATAATTGTGCTAAAGGCTGCTTTCAAATCTGTGAGGGATTCGCATTTAATGTACTGATTCAGCTTGTCTGAGCCAAATTCACTGTGTACTGAAACCAAAGCAATTTAGTTCTTGCCTACGGCCCTTTTGGCAGTTCATCTAGTACTGAGCACTGTAAGGACTGTGAGATACAATTTAATCTGAGACATCTGTGCACAGACAGGACCTTTTCTGTAACAGAGAAAGACTAAGTAATGGCTAAGCTGTAGTTTTATGTGAAGAACCAAGTCTTATCTCTCCTCTGAAAAATAAAGCATTTAAGATATAGTAGAAAGCCAAACTGAAAAAGAGGGGAAAAAAAAGGAAAGAAAGAAAAGGAATTAAAAAATCCTTGGATTTATGAAATGCACAGTGAGGCTACTAACAGCTTTCCTTGCTCCTAACCACATAAAGCACTTGAGCCATGATCCTTGGATTAACCATTTAAAGATATTATACTTATCGTCAGCTGCAGCTGACTGGAAAGATCTTTATTAAATATGAAAGAGAGAAGGCTCACAGCTTGTGATTTTTTTCTTTTTTTTTACAAATATCAAAATTTCCTTCGTATGTGTTTTTTCTGGCTCATGATGTTATTGAGGAAAGTGCTGTAATATTTATCTCCTATATCATCCTGACTCCAAAAAGGTTGTTATTTCCAGGAAAGGCTTAAAAGTCTTGTAGCTGCCACACATCAGATTGCATAGGAAGTTTTAATGATGGTGAACCAAAACCTGATAGCGTCTGCCCAGTTTTACTGACTTAAACTGGGTTTTCACCATGAGTTTGCACGTAATCATTCTGTGATCTCTAGGGGCCATTTTTCTGAAATAATGGAAAAGCTTGTTATAATAAAAGAGCCATTCTTGGATATTTCTTCAAAACACTTTTGTTTATATGAAAGCAAGTCAGGGAGCTAGCTTGAAAGGTGAAGACAGATCTGTGTAATCCACTAATCATGGAGCTACTGTTTTTTTGTCAAAGGCCCTGGCTCGTATGAAGCAGGAATCAACACAACAGCTTTCTTCAGCTGATACCTGTTTGGGAAAAATATAACTAAGAAGGTAAAGCCCTATCACAGAAAATTATGAAAGCATGAAGTATAAAACCTTGGCCGTGGAATCTAATTACAATAAAGTAAGTTGTTAACATAAACCTTTGTACTAAGGCTTTGAATTTTATGTTTGAAGGTGAAGCCACAACCAGTGTAAACAGAGAGGCAGCAAAACCCATCTGCAATTTCTTTAAGTCAGGTTATATACAAAACCTTCAAAACTGTGACAAAGAATTCACTGAGAATTGCACTTTTTGTCAAGGTACGATGCCTTGAGTGGAATGTGAGAATATCCTTTGCTGATTTCCTGAAACAACCTGAGCAGCCCACTGGCTAGCTCACAAGTTATTTTGAAGTATCTAATGAGTTATGAGTCAAGCAGTATGGGGACTGTCATACCTGGGAACCGAACTCCTGAATAGATTCAACTGCAAGGATAGGATCCTGTGACACCTGGGGTTTCCACTGAATGCCTACCAGCACAAGTCATTAAATTCAGGACAATGTTCATAGTAGATGATTGTTGTATGCAAATGACAGCAGCAGTCCAAGATGTGGACCCAGAATATCTCACTTGAAGATCTTCATTACCAACCTTCAGATTTATGCTTGGTTTTCACCTTGCCTTCATATATGAATTTTGCACTTTTAGCAGGTTAGATGTCCACTTGAAGAGAAGAAAAAAGAAAGTCTTCATCTTCATCCTGAATATGCTTCAATCCTGCAGCTGGCTTCTTCATGGAGATGTAAGTCCTGGAGGCTGGTAACCTGCGTGGCTGTAGATCAACATTTTACATGTTGGTGCCCTTATCACAGGACTCTTGTGCACTTACCAGGAAGGAAAAAAACCACCACATTCCACAGCTACGTAAAATGGTGTTTATGTCCCTTTGGTGAGTCTGAACCTTAGCACCTTGTGGCAGGAACTGACTTTTTGTTCTTTATGATAGCTGAAGGCCGCTTAACGGGTACCTTATTCATGGCTAGACCTGCTACGTATTAAATGCATATACTGATCTTGCCACTTGTTTAGATTACATTACAAATTTCCTGAAAGGAAAGCATAAAAGAATAAAAAAGCTTTCTTGTTTCCCTTGATAAAATAAAAGCTGAAAAAGCATATATTGCTCTCTGTGTTTTCATTGTCCTTCTTTATTCATCAGGACAGAAATAAATCAGGGACAGAAGAGAGCTTTTTAAGCTCAACAATGAACAGTGTTAGCTCACAAATAAATTGCCCTAAGAAAATGCAAATTGGAATTAGAAGAAAGGCCATCAAGAGAGAGAATATAATGGTATATGGGGAAAAAAAAAAACCGACCCAAAGTCCACTGTGGAATCATCTTAATCAAAAGTTTGAAAGCTGATACAAATGCACAGCGTGGTTGTTGTAACTTACACTAAAGAGACTCTTTTCACCCAGAGGATCCATTCCAACCCTGAGTTCCCAGAATTGAGTTCCACAAAGGCTGCCCTGAGAAGCTGAAATGCCAGGAGATGATTACTTACACCCAGTAAATTAATGGAACATTTCTTACGGGTTTCTCACTTGCTAATTTTTGTTGCAGAGCTCTTTAGTGTCTCCTTGTAAGAGATGTGGTGATTGGTTGAATGGTATTGGATGCAAAAGGTGTTTCATAGAGCATTATCAACTTCATTTTTCTTAATATGCTTTTTATTAATTTAGCTGTAATGTGTAACCTTTAGATAATTCACAGGGCAGTTAATGACTAGCTGGACACAATGAGTCTCTGAGGTAAAAGCAGTAGCTCTTAATGCTTGAGCCAATCAAAGGTTTTAAGCACTACATGCTACTGAATCATTTGTTAGCAAAAGGTCTCATAAAAAAGAGCATTCTTTCCAGTACTTTTTTAATTTGCGGTATCACCTAGAAATTCTATATCAATGTCAAAGGACAATTTTATCAACCAGTTGTGTGAGTGGTATCCATCTTACCAGATCACCTTCTCAACCTAAGACTAGACATCTGTGAATCTTCCCCTTGCAGACAACTTTATGTAGCCTTTTGGTTTTGGTATCTTATATTTTGAGACTGTCATTATGACTGTTGTAATTTCTAACAGCCAGTTTTTATACAGCTTGGCTTGGAATTGGATGACAGCAACAGGTGAAATGCAGTCCTCCATCATTTTAAATGATAACAAAATTTGAGGACAAAAAGGAAATCTCAGATTCATTTCACTAATTTTCCAAGATTAAGACATCTATATTAGATGTGAAAATTTTAAATTCTTTTATACTTTTATTAAAAAATCAGGATAAAGGTCAGAAAATTCTAGGGAAAAGTATTCTTTGAACAATTTATTCGGTCAATATAAATTTTCGTAGAGTAGTATGTTCAATGAATATTATTATATCTGTAATAGACCTAGTCAAATACTCAGAGGAAAAGTCATTGAATAATTTATTCAATGAAAAATTACAAAATTCACTGAATAATGTATTCACTGAATAGTACTCAGTTACGAAAGTTTTCTTAAAAAATGTAGAGAAATATTTCAAGATGTTACAGCTTTGGCTTTTATCCTGCTTTACCCTGAAAATCACAATTCTGATTTTAACTGAATGCAAATACTAATTGTAAGAAATGTTTCAAAGTTTCTCTGAGTTTTTCTTTTTCATATATCCTCCAGAATTTTTCAAATTCCAGGAGCCAAAAAATTCTGTAATTCTCCAGAATCCATCTTCAACTTTATGAAATGTTGTGTAATAATTTCCTTATTGGAAACATAGTCCTGATATATTTTTTTTAAGTAACAAATTAACACAACAATGTATTTTTAGATGCCTAATTGATACAAATCTTCACATCCTGTTCATGCTGACAGAGTGTGAACAATCCTTCCATTCCAGATGCAAATGGATATTTGAATACAAAATTCAGTGCATTCGAAGAATCCCATCTGTACATGCTGGGCGTTAAAAAAAAAAAACCACAAACTTGCTTATCTAGCAAGAGAAAATGCAATGTCAGGCAGACACTTCAAGGTTAAGAAAGGAAAGATAGACAGGGCATGCCACAGGTCAATAATGGATGGTGTTACCAGACAAACTGGTCACAAGCGTTCACTTGAAAATATTAAACTAATTCTCCATAAGAAGTGACTAATTCAATGATAATTAGCTGCATTTTTAGGATGCATATAATTTCTTGATGCCACAACATTAGTGCTAACACTATCACAAAGATGATAAAGATGAAAGTAGGCAACCTTCAGGTTAACTCTAATTGGAATAACCTCAAATTATGGAAGATGAATCTAACTTTAATGTGCAATAACACCCTTATCATTTAGGTCAGCTCCTGCTAATTTGTTTGTGTACTGAGTATCAGTCTTTTTTTAATTGTCTTGTGTGTTGCATGCAGAAACCCTTTAGCTTTTAGATGAAATTTAATGTCCAAACTTTACATCCTTAATGAGAAAACTTTAATTGCTCACTGTTTTATCTATTTCTGACTTTATTTGACGTCTCAGTTTGGAACCCCAGACCTATCTGCAATGTGCTTTGTATTTAAATGATTCACCACATATATTTTATCTATTTTAATAGTAATAACTATACAAGTTTTGCTGAACTTTGCAAAGTTTGGCAAAAACTAGACCAAATGTAAGAGAAAAACATGAAATAAGTTGACTGATTTCTGGTCAAGAGAAAAACTGAGGGTTTACAATAAATTTTGCTATCCAATGCTGCAGCAGCCAGTAATGGAGAGAGGTATATTATGTCATCTGCTCGTATTTCCCAACCAAAACCTCTGGTGAATCTTATTAGGGTTTGTTACAGCCTTATCAAATCATATAATGAAGAAATACACTCGGGAGCAGGATTATCTCACCTAAACTTAAATGTCCATAGGGTAGAAGACTAGTCTGTCTAGTCTGGTCTATGCTTTTATTATAGCAAATCAAAAGAGAGAGAAAAGTTGCCCAGGCAGTTAGACTTAGTGTTCAACTGTCTGTTCCTCGTTCTACAATTATAGGAACTCCACCTAAAGTTTTCACTGATGAACATCCATTAATTGCATAAAGTTCTACTGTCCTTCATAGCTGGCACTACTTAGTAGCTTTCCTGGAAGCCACAAGAAGCATTTGGGGAAGATAAGCCAATCCAGTTATTCTTTAGACTATGAATGTTCTGGATGAACTGGATGTTCTATCTTGCATATTAAACAAAGGGGGAATAAAGTACCCTATGCTGTCTCCTGTGACGTTCAAAACACTTCATGTTTCACAACCATAATATACCACTCTTTTATTAGAGTGACATAGCTTCCCAAAATGTTAAAATTATTCCATGTGTGACAAAGTAAATGTGGAAATTTCTCATATTGCTCTACTGCTACGCAATTTACATTTTCAGCTCATGCCATTATTAACATGGTGCAGGAGGGAAGATAAATATTTTTCGTGTAAATATATAAAAATCTCCCATTTCCTCTCTGAAAGTCGCAGAAACATTAGCAAGTAGCTGGTTTAGATCATCAGGAAGAGTCAGCTGTAATGGGAGTCTATATTATTTAAGGGAGGTCTGATGGACAGGTGATGCTGTCATGAAAAATAATCATGCCGTGACACAACACCAGTGAGATATCAGAGTTGTCATTTCAATTCACACTTCTTGCATATGTAAAGTGCAACTGTTAAGTAATTTAATATTATTCTGTTGTTTTGTCCTTCTGGGAGAAAAGAAAGGAATGATTAACTTAGAGTCTTTTTTATGGTTTTCCATGTAAGGAACATTATTGTTTCACGGGTATTTATGTGAATACACTCGTATGTATTTATAAACTTATATATATATAAAAATATGTATGTTTACTTAAGATTTGTTCTGGATATATATTTGTATAAATGTGTCAATATGTACCCATATGTATAAATAAGTGTGTGTGTATATATATGTATCTATATATATAAACAGGAAACTGCTCTTTAGAAAATGGAAAATATTGCTTCTGAATGAAGTTTCTGTGACTACAGGCAGAAACTATACTTTGTTAGGGGGAAAAAAATCCCAAACAAATACCTAAGCTGAACCTTGTATTTCTAAGTCCAGACTTGGGCAAAACTGAGGATCATTGTTTAGTTTTACTCGTATCTGAGAATAAGATTCATTTTTTGCTGTGGTTTTGGAAATTCTATCAAAGTATCTGCCAGTCACTTGTCAAATTCCATGTTGTCATTCTTGAATATAAAGGTTTCAACAGCAGTCCTGCTGAGAATGATAACTGCGTATGCATGTGTTTGAACTTGTGGTGTAAACTGTGATCCTCTGTCTTCAAAGCTCCACAATGTTTGTCTAATATGTTGGATGCTATTCTTCCCAAAAGGTATATTGTAACATCCCATAAGATACAGAAGAGATAACATTCAAAACAAACAAAAGATTGTGCTTACACCTATGCTCACTGACTGCTCTGATTACAGAATGTTACCCAAAGATACAGTAGAACAAACACATATTACATCATATTGCAAGAAAAGGTCATTGAAACCTGGCATTCATTAGTGGTGTTGTTGGAAAGCATTGCTGACTTTATTTCTCATCTAAAAATATGTTGCAAAAAGAAGCACTTAATATTAAGCAATGAAAGACAATCCAGTGTGGTTATATATATTCAGTTTATGTAAACCGATAAACGCATATTGTGGCCTGGTTTTGCATTTCAGAAATTAATAAGAGATTCATTCATAAATAAATATCCCCATATTTTCCATAAAAAAGGAAAAGATGTGTGAGATATGTGCATTCCATTTTGTTTATCAGTGTGTATTGACATATAAATGTTCAAAATTTTCAGGAAACATAAGTGCTATGCAATAGAAATAACTTTCCAGCACATCTACCTGCAACATTATTTTAAAAATAAAGTATACTGGAAACTAAGTATCAGGTACAAATGTTATCACTTCTTCCTGAATTGTCAGTGCTTGTCCTTCATAAATCACAATGTTATCTGTCATAATGAAATCTGGCATAAGGCAGACAGTACAAACGGCTGTGTGGAATCACTACCTCAATGACAACATACTTATTAACCATGCCTATTGTTTTCCAAGCATGAGACTTCACAACTTTAACAGGATTCAGTTGTTTAACCATTAACTAAGTACATTTGAAGACAAATTGTTGAAATAATTCGTGTCCTTTGCTATGTAGCATGGCTGGTTTATGATCTGGGTTAGAAACGCCTCCTTTTATTATGAGGAAAGTATTTTATTTATAGCAGTGATTGTTAAATATGTTCTGAAATGAGATGTTGTAGTGGATGGGAAAGCAACACATTGAAATTTTACCAAAGATTTTCGACTGATACTGATAAGTACATAAAGATAATAAATGCTGAACTGCATCCACCAAGTTGGTAATTCTTATTAGCTATTGCTCTTGTTTAGTTTCTCTGAAAATTACACATTCCTGTAATGCTATCCAGTGTTGTGAGCAAGACATAGCACAATACTTATTTTTGATGTGAACTGTAACTCTAGGTGGAAATTTAAAGACTATTTGCAAAGAGTAGGACTTATGTTCGAAGAATCATTCATACTGGATGTACATCTTTACACCTACCTCATCTTGATGGCAGTTCTTGCTTGTGTAAGCATCTTGATATGCCTTGCATCTCCCAACAGGTATTTGTAAGTGTTGAACTGAAAAATAATGAACTCTAAATCAGAGCATATCATATACTTTAGGCTTCTTATGAACCTACTTAATCAACAATTTAGATAACATGAACAGAAATGATGTACTAGTAAAAATCATGCCTTCTTTGCTGGCAATCTATGCCTAAATTAAAGTTTCAACATTGTGTCTTTAATAAAATCATGACTGATTAACATCCTTTATGAAAGAATTCTTTCCTTCCTTAATTGTACCCCTATGTTCGATCATGTAATCCCTCTAAAGTTTGAATACTTTCTTGAAAAATGTAGCTTCACTACACAATTAGTACAGAATTAGCTTGTTTAAGATGCAAAAAGTGTGTTTACTCCTGTAACGGGAGACTCGGTGAGAAGACCAGAAGTGTGAATATTCTTGTTCTGTATGAAAAACAGTCTAAGACACACTTTCTTATTCTGAGCTTTCCTCACTGTCCCTTAGTGTCTCTCGGAAAGCTAGCAGCTAGACTAGCTTGAGGTGACACTGGGAATACTGATGTTGATATATAGCGCTTGTCTAGGGTATCAGTCACTATTTGTATTCCCTAACCCAGCTGGAAATTTCTTGCTTGTCAGATGAGTTCTCAAAGCATCCTTTGCTGATTTCTCACCATTAGCATCAGAGTTAAGGCTGATGACAGTAATATTAAAGATCCTGAAATGAGCTCAATTTTCTGTGAACTAAGATGTAATCATCTGAATTAAGAAACATGTCTGATAGAAAAAAAGAGACTCACTATCAAATTAGTGCATCAACCATATTGCATCATTGGTTCAGTTATTCTGCTTTGTTTTTATTTTCATTTCAGGATTGGCTTTGGGGAATCTATCCATATGATAAACTAACAGAAGAGTAGAGAATAATAAGAAAAAACACTACATTCTTTACATCTTGTGTAAAAGCTAAGAGATGGAAATGTCCAAGTTCTTATATCTAGCTATCAGTATTAAAAAGCATAATATACTAAGAATTGTCTCTCCGGTGATGTTTCAAGAAACTGAAATGTTATTGGTTTTGCCTACAATGAATATATCTAGTATTTATGCCACACATTGCAGCTGCTTGAATTTGAGTCTCCAAAATACCGTGTCTTTGATATTAGTGATTTAAAATGCATTTATCAACGATATAAAAGAGTACTTTCTTTGTGTTCTGGAACAGGGTCAAAATTTCATGTGCAAACTATTATGAATACTCTTTCTTACATTTTCTCAGGCTATTCCACATTGTAACCATCAGAATAACATTTTGTTTTAGATGTTTCATCTTGTACATGTGTGCCTATTGTGAAATAAGTTTGCAGACTTAATTGGCAATCCAAGAAATTTCAGGGTGTACATTCAATTATTCATGTTTAGATTTTGATTAAATCTCTGATAAATTTTAACCAGTGCGCTGAATGATGTTCGGTTGAATTTGATCATTGCCTGCTGCTTTATATGGTATAGTCCATAGTTATAAATGCAACCGTCGCATTTATTTTGGCTTCCCAGAATCATTTTATGATTACAAAAAACAAGTTTCATCAATAGTTTGAGCAGACTGGGTGATATCAGATGGCTGTGTCTGAATTTGGAATTTCAGTAATCAACACAAACAAGTCTTAACGTACACTGAATCAAGTAATAAAAAAAATTGAAAAAACATCTCCAAATATAATTTCCTTCAGAATGGCTTTTCATGCATAAATGGCCAGTAAATGTAGGGCTGGTCAACTAAATCATAACTCTAGTAGTCCAATAAAAATGTTAATACCATATACACCCTACCTTGTGATGAACTTGAGGAACCACTGACAGAAAAGTTCACAATTTCTTCTTGTTTTGTAGTATACATCTTAATTTCTAACTTATTTCAATAATGCCATGCTTTTAGAAGATGATCCTTAGCATTTAGTTACTCTGTGTAGCTGGTCTATTTTATTACTGAGTTCATAAAGCCAAAAAAATATTATGAAGTCTGACTATCACTCATTTATGAAGGAGTATGACTTTATGCTGGGATTCACTCCACATAATAACAGGCCTTTTATTAAGGGAACATCCTAGAAGAATAAGTAAACAGCAATGTACAAAAATGCCACAAGGTAAAGAATTCTCTGAAGGTTCCTCTGCAAGCAATTGAGTTGTGGAACTGGCTATCTTTATCCTTGAGACAACATTTATTACTTTCTGAAACCCTCCAGGAATTGTCACTGAATGTTCAGTAGGTATTCCTAACTTGTAAACATGGTCACTGTCCTTTGAAAGATTTTGCTTCCGTGCAAAAGCTCAAGTAGGTTCAACATACTCAGGTTTGATCAAATGTCTGTCTGAAAACACAGTTTATACTTTTCTGTACACAAATATACCAAAGCATCCTAATGGTGGGGGGGATGGATCTGGAAAGTAAAAGACAAAAGGCTTTTTGTCTCACTTACAGTTAGTTGTGTTAGTATTTAAAATGAAACTTTTCACAAAAAAATATTACAAAAATAATTTTTAAATTAGAGCCTTAACTTGCCCAAAGCGCTGCACCCATTCATTCTCAGCATCCCTTCATTCTCAGCATCATTCCTGTAGATTGCTTTCCCCTCCCATGTCCCTGTGACTCGTCTGCATACAAACTCTTTTTCCATCACCACCCTTGGCTAATTCAAGCTCTCTTCTTCCATGTTTGAGGAGATAGCAGTACATTTCCAGTGCTGTTTTATCTTCTACTTTTAATCTTTTTTTCTCCTCGTCAGTGCAACATACTTGCTCTTCTTTTCTACATTTGCTTTTCCATCTGGTTTCTTAATAAAACGTAGAAGTGTTGTGTAGAAGTGACCTCTGGAGATCTTTTAGTCCCAAAGTATGACTACTGCCAACACTAGATCAGGTCACCAAGTTTCCAGCTGAGTTTTGAGAACTTTCAAGGATGGAGATTCTACTATATCTTTGAGTACCATTCTGCTGATCATTCTGGTTTACTGTTACTCTCCTGTCTTAATGAAAATTTTTGTTTTCTAATATCCAACATGAACACCCCAAACCATGACATGATTTTTTTTCCTTGCGATGACATTCATCACTGCTGAGAAGCATCTTGCTCCATTATCCTTGTAACTATCCTTCAACCAGTTATAGGCTGCTCACAGATTCCCTCCTTCTATCCAGATTAAACAAGCTCACTTTACTCAGCATGTCCTTCTAGGTGGTGTCATAGGCTCACTAATGCTCTAGGCTCCTGTCTTGATAACATGCCACTTGTGAGTTTTTGGATACCTCTTTTTCACTAGAGTGGCCAAAACAAAACGCAGTATTCCAGGTGTGGAAGGGAGTGTGCTGTTAAATCCAATTCAGTTTGGTGTCCCTTATAACCTCATGACATTTTCACCTGGGCTGATATTCAGACTATTGGTTCTCAAATTGTACAGATGCTTACTTGGTGTAGGTGAAGAACTTTGCATATATCTTCATTGAACTTAATGAGGTTTCTGGTGACCTAACCTTGAAGTATCTCAGAATCACACTGGACTGAAGTTCTACTGCTCTACAGCTAATCCCTGTCATTGTGCCTAGTTTAGTATCATCTGCAAGTTTGCCTTCAGTTTTATCATACCGGTTTTTAGTTAAGCAACTGAAAAAGATCAGCCCCAGTATTGCTTACTGCCTGCTAGTTAGATATTGAGCCACTCGTTGTCCTTCGAGCCCTGCAGCCTAGCCAATTTTTAACTCATTTCTTTTCAGACTTCCTTTTCTTTGGCATTGTGGTCACATGCTTCCAAAAAGCATGCTTTTTCAAAGCAAAGATCTGAACCCATATGAGTTTTCTTACGAGATCATACAACAACGTTTTGTCAAGTAACACATGCCAAAAAGAAATCCCATGTCAGCACTTTGAGGTAGCTGTCTTTCCCAGGAAAAACAACAAATAGGGAGAAAGAGAAGACTGTGTCGATGATCATGCAGCTCATACTTTCTCTGCCAAGACGATCATAACCATGCAAAAGCAAATGTTTTGCTCTAAGACAATAATGATGGGAAGCTGCTGAATATTTGCGGGTTCCTTTGTGTATCAATGCAGCCTGGAAGATGGAAAATAATACCCTCCACTCAAAGTGTTGCTTCTGATGAATTTCCACAGTTAGAAAAGCCCAACATGTTCAGAAGTCAAAAATTACATACCAGACAAGTGAAATAATTTTTAAACATTTGTCTTTTCAACATTGTTTTCTCCCTCCCTCTCTGGCTCAACCACACACTCCAGTGCACAGACACTCACAGATCTCTGAGCCAACCCGCCAGCTGTAGCTCAGGAAAGAAAGTTCTGCATCAGGATGCTTCCATCTGCCCCGCCTTGCCCACAAGGATGGCTGTAGACAAATTAAAATATCTGGCAAGCAAGTTTGGTATTTCAACAGTGACTTCTGAAGCTAGACACATCATGAGGAGAGTTTGTGCCTTCTGCTTAGAGATGCAAGTCCTTACATTTTCATCAGCCAAGCAAACCAAAAGCTCAAAAGATGATGCGCTTATCCTTATCAGTAAGCAGTAAAGTTGGGTTTCACAATAATGTGTTTAACTCCATTTTGTTAAAACTGCTGTACTCCATTTAGCTCGTGGCAGCCATCTTGCTGCAGTTCTCAAAGAACAACTCCTAACAGACTGCTCCCTCCAAAGAGAGCCTTACTCAGAACTGGACTTACAGGTAGAGCCTAGCCCTTAATGATTTTAAAATCTCAAATATTTCTGCATGTTTTTATTTAAAATGCATTTCAGCTTACGTTGAAATAACCTCACAAAGATTAATTTAAAGACCCTGGGTGTAATGTAATTAACTCACTGCTACATTTGTGTGGTACATCTGTGTTTTGAAATTACTGTGATGACGTGAAGTCTCTCTGAATCACAATAAAACATTGCCAAGCACTGTTGTCCACCTTAGTTGCTCTGCTATTGGAGCTCACCAGAAAACAAAAGGAAGACATACCCATACACTCAGAACATATTCATGGTGGTTTAAGAGTGGTCATCTGATTTTTAAATCTTGTTTAGACCTCATTTGATTTTGCATTTACAATATCTTGGTTCAATTGCCTTCTGTCTAAGTGTGGTGGGATCCAGACTGTTTGGTGAGAGTACTTTCTGACAGCCTATGTTGTGCTGGAAGCATGGGAGTCCCCTGTCTTTAGTTTCTAACCACCAGTATTCAGTGAATTCACACTGGTTCATAATTGTCTGTTTTTCAATTGAATTTCCTCCTCTTTCACCCCTACCTTTCACACTATTATTTCTGTGCTATATATTCTTTTCTTTTGGCACTTATTGCAATAAATTTCTTCCAGCTTGGTGAGTTGATGTTGTTATTATACTTTTTTTTAATTGCTCATATGTTTCTTATCTTTTGTGTCTGAGGTTTTTTTTTTTTTTTTTTTTTTCACACAATTATAAAAT
>NW_010409233.1:19288-27686 GCF_000710305.1 Buceros rhinoceros silvestris
ACACAATTAGTAAATTCTGAGAATGTAGTAGAAAAGTCTGCTCAAGTATTTACTAGTGAGGGCAGGTGAAAGCAGACTTCTTTGATTACAAAATACTTTTTTTTTAATATTCTGTCCTGAAACCTCAATTCATTTTTAATTTTTGTTGTTTTAATTGGCTTGTCCATACTGTGGATAACACGTGTATGTATGGAAGAAAGACAAACTGATGAAATGTTAAGTGTTTGAAGCTTAAATCCACTAGGTTTTCCTATACATCTTTCTGATACAGAAAATATTATGTCTAACCAGGTATCATGGTAGGAATAAGGTTTTTTCTGAAATCTTTATGATCTTATGCAGTCAAATTCCTCAGAAAAAGAGAACTCATTTCTCCTGTGAGATTCCTGTACTTTGTAGCAGTGAGATTGCAACAGAAAATAGGCCAATTGTCAGATACCCAAGCCCAGAAGCTTTGAATTTTCTGTTTTATTTCATATGGAAAAACAGGTCACAAAGCCTTACATTATTATAATGTTAGGCTGATACATTTATAGTCTTGGAAGATAAGAAACATGCAAGTTGCAATTGAAAATGAAATCTTGATTCTTTCCCTGCAGCAAATGCTTAATTGTGTTTATTACTGCATAATTGTGTTGTAACAATTAGCCCCTGCAGTTTTTTCTCTCTTCAACAAAGGCCCCGATCCTGCAACTGATCCTGCTACTGGGTGTTTCCTGGGACCACACACAGTAAAGTGAACTGCACTCATAAATCAAATCATTTTATTACAATAAATTCATGTTAAGATATATTTTTAAATAGGAAAAATATCTGCAGTGTCCATAACTCTAGTCTTTGAACTTGTATATAACTTTATGCCATTTATTTTTTATTTTTACCGTATCTTGAAAGTGTGTTTGTGTTCGATATATGAGCAGTCACTTTAAAATCCCGGTAAAGTAGCAAGCATCTACAATACCTCAGCCCTGCTGTTAGTTCCTAACAAAGAACTTGAGATATTTAGCATTTGCCCTGCGAAGCATGCTAGAGTTAACACATCCTGATTTATTCGTTTTAGCCATTAGCGGCAAAACAAAATAACGTGGAAATGCTTTTCGTATCCTGCAGTTCCTCAATTTGTCTAGTTCCTGTCTTATGATTTATTTTTCCTAGATGCCATTGTCACCGGGCTCAGCGGCACCCTCCCAAATTCTGCAGTGACACTGGAGATAGAGAGGGCAGGCACAGCTTCCTTTTGGAGGCAGGAGGTCAGGCAGAGTGTTAGAAGGGCAGCCCGGGGTCAGAATAATACAGTAGGAGTACAGACAGTACAGTTAGGTTAGCATATTGTTCTGGGGCTGAGAGCCTTTTTCAAACCCTGATCCATCTTCATCCTCGTAATTAGGCAATCCGTGCTTTCAAAGAAAGTGTTGCTATGAAACACGTTGGCAAATGAAGGCAAATTTGAGGCCTGCTCGTTTAAGTGTTGGGCTCATTGTTCTTGGTGGTGTAATTGGTGATCAAGAAGGCAATAAAATGGCATGGCCATTAAACAGCCCGAGCTGAAATTGAAAGGAGAGCTTTTATACGGTGAAGCTGCTGCGTGGAGGCTGTAACTTTCACCCTTACGTGAACCAGAGTTTACGGAAAGGCCTGATGGCGTGGCTCTTGTTTCACCTCCAGGAGATGGGGAGAAAAGAAGGGAGGAAAAAAATCAAAACTAAATAGAATTAATGAGCCTTCACACATTGTCCTGTTTCTTTTGTTGTGAAAAAGCTGGGCAAAAATTAAGTCGGATAAGAGAGGGTGGAAAAGAAACACCATTAATAACAGGTTGTAAATTCTACAAAACATTAACTTCATTACATGGCAATTACTGCCTGTAATTGGCAGAACGAGAGATTCCACTTTCTCATCAGTTACCAGTTGTATAGGACTCAGCATTTTTTTTTTCTTGGCAAAGGTCACACCACTGGTATAAAGAATACCTTAATGTGAACTAAAAGTATAACAAGTTCCTTTGTAAATAAGCAAGGGTGTAACTATTAATTGCTGCTAAACATCTCACTCTCTTATTTCGTGCCAAAACGTGGCTCAGAACTGAGAAAGAAAACAACATTAATGATGTGAAAAGGAAAGCTTTTATTATTTCATGACTACTTGGTCCTACTTTTTGAACAGAAGAAAAACATGATTTAGAAAAGGATAAGATTATAGAGAAACAATGTTTGCTTTTGAAAATAGTTATCTCTATAATTTCTTAAAAATAATTGTCAAGGCTATGTGAGGCAAGAAATCGTATGCTGCGTGGATAAGCATTCTAATTTTTTAATTTCTGATTTCTGTTATTATCATACATTTGGATTGACCTTGCTTTTCATTTATCACTTAGCTAGTGCATTTATGAAAATATTCCACAATGCTGTGAGTTGAACTATATCCTGCCTATCCTACCTTGGATTTATGTATGTAATTTCAGCTGAAGCTCATGTCCTTACGACACATGTTCAAACATCTAGTGGATTTTGTGAGGCAGCTATGGAGAAAGACTTTTAATCTAAATCAGCCCCGGCATTTTCTAAAGGAAGTATTTATTTCAAGAATTACATAATGATTGAATATGATGAAGGAAGAGATCCATTTTTCAAAAAGGTCGTAAAAAAAAAGCATTTATTTTCTTTTTTATCACTTATGGAGCCAATCAGAAGTAAAAAGTTCAGAATTTCTAGCACTGAATTTCAACATCCACCTCAAAACACTGAGAAATACAGACTGAGGAACTACAAGGAACAATTTTATGTATGAAATATTGAACTGTATAATTTGCCTTTTTTTTTTTTTTAACAGAAGACATTGAACACTGTTGAGCCAGAATACTTTCATTTCAGTTTGTTGGATAAAAAATTTTCACATCCCTTCTGCTCTTCATGGTGCTGTAAGGCATTTCCTGGGCTGTAGTTCAGGGCTGTCAGGTTCCCTCTGCTCTCTGCTCATCAGATTGTTTCTCTTCATTCAGAGCATGCCATTTTCAACATGGAAAATTCAGTCCCACCAAGAAGTTTTGTCTTTGAGGTGAGAAGAGCTTAAGAGCCTAAGTGGTCCAGATAACCTCTATGAGATGCAGGTATTCTATTACAGGCAGATACAATCCTAATATAAAACCAAAATCAGTTCAGTCTGTTCAACACATTGAAATGTTTAAAACCTCATAATACATCAGTTAATAATAAATTCTTTCCTATTAGCAGAATGAAATTTCCTAATTAAATATTCAAATATAGTTTTGGATGAAATTTTAAAATTGAAAGTCATTTAACAATCACTTTTGAAGGCGCTACTTATTTTTATTGTTTTTACTTCATTTTACTCACTATTTTTAATTTGATGAAAGTGTTTTCTGATGTGTTTCATCATATCATTGTTTGACTATTTGTGACTTTGTAGTTGGTATTTTTCTGTGCTTATCTCCTGAATACTTCATTTCTTTAAAGTGAATACTGTGTTATCCCATCACCAAATAGCCAGAAAGGTCCAAGTGCTTATCAGTAATGACAGAAAAAGGCTACAACAGGAATGCTTTCACCATGTTTGAACTGGTTCCAGGAAAGAAAGGCCTTAAGATCTTTCTGAGGCTAAGAATAATCTGTAGTTTGGAATATGTGTAAAAAGTGGAGATTCATTTCTTTTCTACAAAATATGAAGCCCAGTGGTGAAGTGGAAATGGTGGACCAGAGGTGTCTAAGGAAACCGTCAAGCAAAAACCAAGAGGAAAGTAGAATTATTCACTGTTTTAAACCATTACTTCTGAAGAGCCTTTGGTTGTCATGCGTACCGGAATCTGGCCTGTGAAGAATTGCATTTTGAACTACATTTGATTAACTAAAAAAAGAGAAAGGATTCATCCAGATGTATTGAGACATCATAAGACTGTCTACTGGTAAGTGTAATAAGTTAAGAATAAGTTAATTTCAACTGGTTCACCTTTGCTTTTTGGCTCCTACAGCCACATCACGCTTACAGAATTGTACAAGTAATTTTTCTTCACGGAAAACTTGCAAGAACATTTTAGCAGCCTGGTTTCATCAACAGTAGTTTCCACAACATATGAGAAGTCTCTCTGAGAGGAGGTTAGCAGCTATATTGATTTCCCATCTGATACCTGGTGAATACAGCTCAAGCCCTCAAGTCTTACGCAGCCATGTCAAAGAAGCTCTCGCTGAAGCAGGAAAGCTACGCAGTGTGGTTGAGTGTGGTCCGATACTCTGAAAGAGCTGAACTAGCCTGGGATCTGGAGACAGTAGAGATAGGTCAGAGCTGCACTCCTCATGGACCAATTAGTACTGCCTAAAAAGGACATGAATTAATATTCTTCCATGGTGCTGCACTGTTCAGCAAAAATGTAACAGGTCTGCCCATTTGGAGTGATGACATTGCCAGGCTCGCCAAGTCTGCCCCACCAGACTCTGCTACACCATAGCAGCTGCACAACAGAGGCAGGAGCCAGATCCACCCTCCTTAAGAAAGGGTTGCTGGGACAAACGAACATGTACAGACAAAACTAACAGTGCTTTTGTCAGTATCAAAAGAGGAACAAATTGGTATGAAATCAGCCCTTCCCCAGTCACTTTTGCTGACTTTTCATGATGTAAAGGTTATGTTTGAAAAATGCTTATGGGGCTAGAATACTGGCTGGGATATGTTTTATGCAGAGGAGAGAAAGTAAGATGAGGACAGAGATAATATATTTCTGAGGCTTCTATTTTAGAAAACTTTTTGTTCACAGACTTTTCTCCCAGCTGAATCAACAGACCCATCCAGAAGCTCATGCCTGCATTTGGGGCAGTTGTCTTTCACAACACACAGAGTGCCAGTCTTTGAGCATGATGATGATGATGATGATGATGGATATCATCAGTGGAGACAGTCTTGAACTTCTTCAGTATCCTGCACCCTGTCTATTTGCAGGGAAAAAAGATCCACCTGTTTTCAGTCCTATTCAGACTTTGGCCTCTTTTCTTGGAACACCAGCCAGTACCCAGGTTCTGACAATTCATACTTGCCAGAGTAAACTCAGGTTACAACCTGACTGGTGGCCTGTGCAACCTGTCTCTATACATTTTGAATGATGTTGATTTTTAATTTGAATTCTGTGGCTGTATAGAAGCATAGTTTAAATTAGCGCAGCTTTTCAACTGCAAAGTGCATAGGCTTCCTGTCTCTTAAGCATGTGAGATACCAATTTTCTCAAGGAACCCATACCTATATCTGTCTTTAAACCAAAACTTGCTCAACAACTATGCAAAGCACTTTTGTCAGAGTAACATGATTTTGTTAATTTGGCAAAATATGTTCGTGGAGTAGGGTGCAGATACTGTGAATTCAGACTCAAAAAATTGCAGCAGTACCTTGCACTGAGAATATATCACATAATCATAGACATGTGATGTCATTCATTTCAGTTTAGCCAGTCGATTTAAGGAACACCACAGAGACATAGGACATAGTTTCAGGGGACAGCTGAGCTGAAAAGTAATATTTCACCTACTTTTTTGTTCGTTTGTTTAAATGTGGGTACCAGTAGTGGTTCTGCAGTGTCTAGAACTGAGTGATGCTTGAAAGAAATCACTGATTGAAAAGGTTTGGGTCTCTTTTTAGAATTTTGGGATGTAATAAGGCTCATGCCAGTCCTGCAGGTTGCATTTTTCTTTCTCTAGCTGGATGTGGGATATATTCCAGTCAGAGGTCCAGCAAGTGATATCACAATCCATCTTAGGATAATTATGTGAACACTGCCACATAAGATCTGATGCCCTCAGGACAGAGCATGCTTCCAAATGCTTTGTGAAATTATCTTAAATACTTCATCAGGGCAGTTCACATACCAGTTCCATAAGTGCTTCTTTCTAAAGCTTCATGCGGGTGTGGGTGGGGGAGTTAGTCCACCCCAAGCTCATTTTTGGCACATTGAAATATTTGTGTTCATATGACACATCTCATAGGATGTATTACCTGACGAGATAGGAGTGCAAAGTATAGAGGTTTTGGAAGTGTCTTAAGTTTGCAGCAGATTAACTATTTTCTGCTGTTCACATGGGAACATCTTTTCTTATTGAGTCCTACTGTATCCAGCACAGGCCTTCAATTTCCATCCCTTACTGCTTTTCATCTCTTCATCCCATTTACATTTTTCATTTGAGGTCATATTAACTGTATGTCATGTTCTTATTTAAGTAACTGAATCTATTTTCCATTTGCACACGTTTTGAGCTCAGCCTGAGTACTGCTGCACCATGGAGCATGTACTTCTCAAGGAATTTTGCTGTTTAGACACCCAAACAGAGCATGTACTCATCATAAATGCTAAAGGACCGTAGAAGTTGTTTGTATGAGTCAAATTTTGAGACTTTCTCCAAAATTAAATTCCAGCCAACTGAGTGGGCACCAATGGAAAACTCATGGCTGCTCAGTGAACAAGTGAATCCTGACTGTCCTTTCCATTTCAGATTAGTGTAATGTGCCAAGTTCTCCCACTGCTTTTCTTTTATTGGTACTAATAGCTGCATGATTTCTTCCACTAAGTATTCTATATGCTTCACTTGCTGTTTTTTTTTAAATACATTTTTAAAGATGTTTTCTGCTAAAACTCATTACAACTCTGAAGGAAAAAGTAGTATTAAGTATGTAATCATGAGAATTTATATAAAAATCATTCTGAAACATAGAATATTTTTCTGTTCCATGGTGTAGTGATTGACAGCAGGCAAGCTGATGGCTAGCCCACCAACTGAAGGAGTGCTCTACCAGATGGATGGTGGTTGGACCCCTCTATATGGAGGTGGTTAGGCTTCCTTTAAGGACAGTAAGTTTCCCTCTCTGTCCTTATTACGATCAGAGTGCATATTCCTATTGATTATTTTTCCAGTCACAAACAATCTTGACTGTTATCTAGGCCTTTCCAATCAGTTCCAAGAGTGGCTGCAGAACACATGCTTGTTAATTCGACTGTTAGGTGGGATATCCTTTGCTGGGGCCCTAAAATCTTATTCATGGCTAGCTTCCTGATGAGTTTGCACAGGTTTTATGAGAGCATGGGATAACCGATGGCTAAAATAGGGTAGTAGAAAGAATCATAAGCATCAAAGCTGCTGCAATTAATTTATCTGCCCAAGAGAATGTGGAACATAGCCTTTCTCGAGAGCTTTGAAAAAGACCAGGCTGCAGCCCATCAACCAACCTTTGTTTAACAGAACATTCATGAGACTTGGACAAATGCTACCACAATTGCCTGAACAATTACTCTACTGATGGTCTTCATCTGATAACCCGCCTGTCACTGCACAGGTCAGGGTTGCAAATTCTGTTCTCCTATTCATTGCAGGGTCCTCACTGAAGTTTGGTAGATCTTGTACTGAGCTTCTTTCATTGTATTCCTTATCATTTGGCTGATTGTAGGCACTCACTCCTTGAGTTGCCTCCTCTCTCAGCTACAAACCGTGTTTGCTACGTTTGCAAACTTTGATTAAACATACACTGTGGCAATCCCTCTGTAAAACCCAAGCTATACCAAATAAAATTTTATTATTGAGTAACTTATCTCCAGTGAGAAGTGACACCTTTACTGGTTCCCTGTTTTAGTGCTGTGTAACTGTTTTGCAACCTCTTCCAACAGAAGAGATCTGGTGGCTGAGACATCCTTCTCTGCCAGTAAGGTTGAGGTTTGGGTCAACAAGAAGGCCGGATGTTCTGAGCTATTGTTTTATGCAAAATACATAAATGTCGAAAGTTGTTAGCTTACTTCACTGACTTGAAAGCAACAAAGCTTTATTGTCTATATCTCAGTCCTCCCCTGTGAGTTTTCCCTTCTGTCTTGACAGCAAGGCTTCTTCTAGTCTCTCCAGCTTCTTCCTTAGTTCACAAGCCACAGATATCCATAACCCTGCACTCTCTTTCCTCCTCAAGGGCCTTTATTAAAAAGTGAAACATGATGAAAAACAATATTAGCAAAGAGTTCCTCTTATTGCATTTAAAAATGTTGTTTCTTCTGATTTTTATTTAAATGATTTTTTTTCAGTAAGACTTTGAGGAAGAGAGAGGATGTGTTTGTTTTGAGTCTTCTGAAATGGTAATAGTTCTGTTGCTATTGCTTAACTGGCTACAAAAGAAAGAAAAAGATCAGGATTTAAGATATAAACACACTCAAATGCTACCAAGAATGTCACAATTTTCCTGAAACAGGATTTTACAGCAAATAACAAGACAAAAGAAACAAAACCCCACTTGTTTCCCCCTCTTTCCTTATAAGACAGTTTTGTAAATATTGCTGTTAATTTTATTAAAACTAGACTTTTCAAACTAATCTCAAACATGTGCTTCATTCCTTTTAAGAATATAACACTTCATCATAGCTGTTCATGAT
>NW_010409233.1:27798-30574 GCF_000710305.1 Buceros rhinoceros silvestris
TACAGAAATCTTTGGAAATGCCATATCTATCAGTGATGTATACTGATGTAAGGCCTGATTTTGATAAGTAAATAACAATGAAAATGAGCTTTTAAGATAAACACCAATAAAAATGTTGTGTGAGATACCTTTTTTTTTAGTTGGAATTTTATGAGAACTTTATTATTTTATCTGTTTTGAAATCAAGAAACCCTTTATCATTTGCTTTGTGCCACCACTGGGTAAACTTATAATTAAGCCATGGAAAGAGAAAAAGAAATTTCAACTCTCTTATGGTTAGATAAACAGGCATGATGTAGTAAAGTCTGTCTAATAAACTCCCTTTTGAATCTGGGGGTCAGCTAAGTTGTCTTCTTTGTAATACAAATCCTCTCTAACATAATTTCTAGTCTAGGTAATAATTCATGTGATTAAAATCCTTGTTATTTTAATGAGGAAAATATACTTAGTTTACTGTATAAGTCTTAAGCCAGAAAGCTGCATGTTCATATTCCCACAGTGTGAGTTCATGTTGCACAATACACTGTCAGTAATTAAGGCAAGGTAATTATAGTTTTAAGGAAGCACAGACCCACACTTTCTGTAGCACAAACGACTAATTACAAGACTTGTAATTCATTGTTGTATCCACAGATTTTAAAATGATGACATCTACCAACCATTTCCTGCACCTCCTTCAGAATCCAGATGCACTTTGTTAAGAGTTCATTCAGCCATTTGTAGCCATGTTGGTGAAATTCTCCACTTTTGCCACTCCTTATCTTTACACATCTCTAGAATTTAAAAACTTTTGTTTAAGCAAGAAAAGGGTTTCATTTTCTCTTCCTATTGCATTGCTCATGCTGCAGCTGCAACCCTAGAAAGTGAGATTTGAAGAACATATTTAAAATAAGTTTTACTGAAAAGGAAGAATATTAAAATACTTAATGTAGGCAGTTCTAACAAAATACAGATTGGAAGCACAGTATTGATACATTAAAAATTAATGTGACCAAATCCCACGAAATTTTAAAATATTCCTTTTTTGGTGGATGGTGTGAAAAACTTAGTGCAGGGCCTGTCTCTCATGTATGCAAGACAAAAATCTATCAAATTAGTATGTCAGGCCTTTCAAGAGCAAGAATCCATATGCAAAAAGAGTGCAAATTTCATCACATATCAAGCATCAAGTAAAATTTTCTAATGAGACACCAAGGCGGAAAGAGAGCAATAAGTGCAGTAATATCAAGTACTTTCTTCCAGTGAATGAAATACTTTGATTAAAACATCAGCAAATATTTAAAGAATCTTTGGTACACTCGAAATAGTCACCGTAGTTTAATGTAATCTGACTTAAACACGAGAAAATAAAGAGATTAAAATTAGGAAGTTTTAAAATGCTGCAGTCCAGCAGACTATATAGTCCATTCTTGGTTTAGATCACAATCAAGATGATGCATATATTAATAGTTGCTTAGAAAATGAAAGTCTGACGAAGTCCTTTAGAGCAACAAGGACGTAGTCAGTTGGAATATTTGTATAAATTCAATATACTTGACATTTACTAGAAGTTATTTATGTTTTCTAACAGAAATGTCCTAACAGGTTTAGGGATCCAAAGTCATGTAGATTTCCAAATAGTAAGAGCTGTAAGAAGAAAGGAAAGTATCCTTTCATTCACCAAATCACCTCAAGGTCAGAATGTAAAACAAATTAAAATAACCCTCTGCAGCTAAGGCACATGCAACTAGAAGGTAGCATATTGGTAGCACTAGATATTGGTAGCACTAGATATTGCTAATGAAAGGTGGGAATGCAATCCATGAATATATTGCTACATACATACTGAGATGCTTTTATATGTTATTAACAAAAAAAGTGAAGAATCTGTGAGTTCGTCAACAACATTTTGATGCTCTATGCTTGCACACCAAAATCTTATTGGCTGTAAGACAAAATTGCAAGACATATGTAGAAGAGATGAAGAAATGAGAATCTTACAGCCAGGGCATGGAAGCGTTTCTCCACACAGACTTTCCCCTTGAGCTTGGGGCCAGGCCAAGCATTTATCTGGATTGCAAGGTGAGCAAGACAGTGTAGTGTTTACTGTCCACTTATGGCTTGAACTCCTTACAGTTGGTAGTCGAGTCCTTGAGCCAGTACGTGATGTATCCCCAGCACAGGAGCCGCGTTTGAATTGGTCAGATGATGCAAGTTGGCCACTGCTGACATACAGGAAGTGGAGTAACTCACAAAACACTCTGCGGAGCCTTGCTCAAAAACATCAGTGTTGCTGCATTCCCCGCAGACAGTAACTCGTCTGGCGGTAAAACAAGGTTACAGATATAGAGAGAAGGCTCTCTAAGTACTTAAGCTCCAGTTTATGATATGAACAGCAGCACCACGTAATTCAGAACTGTCCCTGACTGTGTCAAAATGTCACTAGTTTCCTAGTATATGAGGCCACAGTGCTGGCATTAGAAATAACATGTTTTTCTTTTGGCCTGAGGGGGAATTGATATGCCTCTCTAAATAGACCTCTCTTCTTGCCATAAACACTATAGGATACGAGGATTAAAGGTTTTGACCGAAAAGCAGCATTCTTTGTAGAATTAAAAACAAAGTAAGAAAAAAACAGGGAAAAAGAGCAGTGTTGGTGTCTAAGAGCAGAGTTGTGTTCTGTGTTACCCATTGCAGAATGTTTAGCAGTCATGCAGGTTCAGCTGCTCAGAAATTACCAGTGAAGAAAAGCAATGCAAATTATATATATATTTAAAAATGTATATATAATACATGT
>NW_010409234.1:0-11102 GCF_000710305.1 Buceros rhinoceros silvestris
GTGGGTGCCCGTGTGTGTCTCGAAGATCAGGGCTGACCGGGAGCAGGGCAGTGTGGTGTGACCCCGTCTCACCATGGGCATGGCATCGGGCCAGCGAGGACGACCTTCGGCCGCCTCTCGGCGCGTGGCGGATGAGCGCTTGCCGTCCAAAGGGGTCTGGAGGTGGAAGGCATCCATGTGTAACGCAGTACTCTGGAGCGGGGGAGTGGGCTGGCCCCCGAGGGCGTGGGAGAGGCGAGGCAAGCCGAGCCAGGGGCTATAAGAGCCCGTCCATCCCCCACGGAGGACCTGGCCAAGGGACACTGACCGGGGGTGAGAGCGGACGCCTCGGGGAGCCCTCGCACGTAGGGCGGCACACGCCGCGCTCTCCTTTCGCAGAGGAGGTCTCTGGTAAATCGAATTGGCTGGTGGGTTCTATGCGGTGAGAGCGGACGCCTCGGGGAGCCCTCGCACGTAGGGCGGCACACGCCGCGCTCTCCTTTCGCAGAGGAGGTCTCTGGTAAATCGAATTGGCTGGTGGTTTATAGCAGCGCTGGCTGACATCTGCCTGCCTGGATGTGTGCTGGTGTCTGACAGGCAGTTACACTGGCGGGTGGGGTGGGGGGTGGTTTCCATCCCCTCTGGGCCAGTGGAAACAGGTAGGACTGGTTCTGCTGAGCTGACAGATTTGTAGAGAGCAGGCTGGTTATGCACTGCCCTGGTCGATGCTGCTTTATGTGAGCTTATTCTGCACAATGTGCTCGGTAAGTTTCGTTCTGGCATTTTGTTTTGTTTTAAACTTCTTCCCTCATCAGGCAGAAATGGAAGGAAATATTTATGTTGATGAGCCTCTGGCATGGCTTACAAAAGGGAAAGCAGAGGAGCACGAGAAACAGGTAGAGCTGAATGCTGAGGAGTGAGAGGAAAATAAAGACACGTATTTAAACTCGGGGAGCTGCTGTAGTTAGAACATCAGTTAAGGTCTGATGTCATCAACGCAGAGATGTGTCATTTTCAGCACGGTTAATGCAGTGTTTATACTGTCGTGTCAGCACCTGTGCAGGGGTTTGGATATGATGAGCGTGTTAAAAACAGCCGTAGTGCATCACTGCCACTGTGACGCTCTGCATGTCACTTGCAAGCTGAGAGCAGCAGAAACCAGGTGGTGACTGCAGGAACCTGGCGAATAAATAGGAATTTACGTGAAATGTAATTCAACTTAAAATGAGGGATTTTACTGTTCTGGCTGGTACCGTCTTAGTTTGTACTAGTGCCCTGCAAAACTGGAATAGCCAAGCGTCAGTGGCAGCGTGATTCTGCTGACATCAGCTCTCTTTGTGGCCAAAAGCGACGTTCTGAACCACTCTCCGGCTGCACAACAACAAGCTGGAAAGAGTCGTATTGCTACTGTCTTTCTCAAGATTCCCTTTGCCACAGATGGATGCATCGTTCTGCGCTGAGGACTAACACTTCACTCGTGCCTGTATTCTTTAGACTGATTCTTTTTATGAGCTCCTCTGTAATCTTTAAGCCAAATTTTGAGGTGTGTGGAAAAAGAGCTCGATATTGCAATAAAGCTGCGTAGATAATTGAAGATACTTCAGCCAGACATTTATTGCATCTCTTTCTGCAAAAACTGTTGACGTTCAGTTTATTCTCTAGGGTTTCTTTTTGTTGGAAAAGGCTTTCATGAAGCAGCTCTCTCCCTCTGATTCTTATTCGCAGTGAGTACAACTCACTGAAGAGCTTTGTCTGACCAAACTTCGAGTTACTGTCTAATTCTTTATGCTTCATTTCTCTGTTTCAGCATTATTTTTGTTGTAACTGGGTTTCCTGGAGTCTGAAATAACCCCTTTAGGTTTTGTGAACTAGTTCCCACCTGAATCTTAAACCCATGGTGGTTTGTTTCCAGGATCACCCAGGTCTTCCTGGCTGGTGCCAAGAGAAGACACAACTATTGAGCACTCTCTTCTGTGTGGGCTTCTGCGTCTGTGTTTCTGATGATCGTGTTCATCTGTACGGTCTGTGTCCTCCTGCACAGTCAGAAAATAGTGAAAGGCGCTTTGGATCCTTCCCAGGGCGATGCACAGCTTCGATACCCATGCAGGCAGTGTTGGGAGCAGCAAAGGTTTAGTTCCTGCTCTTGGCTCTTGTCCATGCTAAGCTTTTATGCTACAGCTTGGCGTTTTCAGGGAAGCATGAAACGATGCATCAGTAACAGGTGTGTCAATACCCCCGGTCCTAGCAGCAGCTTCGTTGTGCAAAATGGGAGGTGTCAGGCTGGGGAAGGTCAGCATTTTGCTGCTGAAGTTGGGAGCGGTTGGTTGAGGTCAATCAAGCTGTGCGGACCTGCAGCAGAAGAGGAGCTGATGCAGAGGTTTTTTTACATGACCTAAGACTACAAAAACCTTTTTCCTCCCCTGCCCTGCCCTCCCTATCAAACGTTTAGAATAGCAGGACTGAAGTCACAGTTATCTCTGTGCCGAATTTTGGGGCATCAATATAGTGGAAATCAATCTAACAGCTAAACTGTGCTTGTTTTCTAAAGATTACCTTTTAAACAAATGAGTTGAGTTTATTCACTGTCTTTTCCATTATTTTAGCGGTTTTCAGAGACTGCGTACAAATAGTTTAAATATTTTTTCTGGAAATGTGGGGATGCCCTTTTGTGTAAAGCTTGTTGTTGTAGGGAAGAACCTGTACGCATCCTTTTAATGCTTTGATACCTTAGGGTATAGTGTGATCCGTGTCTATCCCAGCTGCCACTGTTGTCCCATTTGAGGAAATAAATCAGAGCTATGAAACAGATGTAACCTCGTAGCATCTGTAACTGGAAATACTGTATCTTGAAGAATTGTCACTATGTTAAAACTAAATCACTCCTGAAGGACCTAGAATGTCAAAGTTTATTTTACATTAGCAGACAACGGTTTTGTTATTTTGGGGCTCAAGGTTGCTGCTAGTTAACTAAGGTGGGATCAGTATTCCTCCACTCAGATGACTTGATTACTTCTGAAATTCCTCTGAAAAGGTGCTAGAAAGAGGAAATGTTGTGTGAAGACCCTTGGTTTTTTTCAGCGTTGTGTTCACAGTCACAGTGATACTTTGTCTGAAAACTTGCTTTGCTGCTCTTTCTGCAGGTAGAATCAGTGCGTGAAGTTACATTTGTAGGAAGCTGAAGGACTTCTTTGTCATCACCCGTAAGTATCTACCCTCAAACGCAGTGCAACACGTTTATTTTTCTGCTTTGCCTCTTGGGGTCTCAGAAGCGTTGCTGCAGATGGTCCTGTGGAGTATTGCAGCAAGAAAACAGGGTAAAATCTTCTCTGTTTCTATCTTACAGGCTAAAGGAAATAAAATTGCTGAGAATCACACACTCGGTTAGTGACAGAGCGAGGAACAGAACCATGGAGTTTGTGATCGTCACTTTGGCAGATCGCTCCCTGTAGAGAGGGAGGGCAGGTTAGTTGTTGCACAGGGACTCACAGTACGGTCAGAGTCATCCCAGCTCTGAAGCAGTGTAGCCTGGAAAACCTCTGAACTCTTTGCTGGGTTTTAGAGGTATCGGTCCCTGCATTCACAACTGCTCTCGAGAAGGTGTGGGGACAGTAAGGTATTCAAAGCCATAGATGCAGAGGTGATGGATCTTGCTGTGCAGAGGAGTCAGGTGGCACTTAGGGAGTCCACGAAGTGACAGCCGTTTTGGAACAAACGGCGCACAGGGCAGGCACTGTAACAGGTTCAGGAAGATTTTTGTGTGCGCGTTTAATACTGTCATGACTCGGCACATAAGCCGCACCCATACACGGTTTTAGAACGCGCTTCGCTTACTAATAGGCACAGAGTGATTGTTGGACACGTCACTCCCTTGCACATCACCTCGTTTGACAGAGTACTAAACTGTTACTATATCCAGCACATCAGTCTTTGTCTTGGCCTGCCCCTCCCAGAGTACACTGGATTTGCTGGGATTGGTTTGTACTTGTTGCTTGTCCTTCAAGCCTATGTGCTTCCCTCAGGATACCTGAGGTCTTAACGGCAGGTGGCCGTGTGCTTCTCTCCTGGAACTGTGGCAAATATCAATGTGTGAGGTCTTCACAAAGCCTGTTTACACTCAGAAAATGAAATGATCATCCTTTCCATAATACAGTTCTGATGTACCTATGTCTTAGTAATGCTTTGGGTAGGGTTCCTGTGTTACGCAGAAGAGGCAGCAGCACCAAATTTAACTGATTTGCAATGCCTGGGTGCTGTGTTGCATATACTTATTGAAGTAATGGTTGAAATAAGCCCCTGTTTGAACGTGTGCTTTTCTATCCAGCTCACTGGTACCAGCAAACCTCAAGCAGTCCCATTTCTAACGCTCTGTTCTGTTTGGCTTTTGTTTACACAGGCCCTGCCCGTTCATCTGCGCTCATCTGACAAGATGGTGTTTCGGAAACCACCAGATGGTGGCTGGGGCTGGGTGATTGTTGTCGTTTCCTTCTTCACTCAGTTCTTGTGTTACGGATCACCGCTGGCGGTGGGAGTCCTGTATTTAGAATGGCTGGATGCGTTTGGAGAAGGGAAAGGCAAGACTGCTTGGGTTGGATCACTAGCGAATGGAATCGGATTGCTTGCCAGTAAGTGTACAAGCAGTGTCTGTCTTAAATTCAAAGGTTTCTTTCTAAGAGATGCTTTCATCTGTGTGTGCTTTGGGAATTAACTTAAACACAGCTGCAAATGATGGCATGAGGACGCTACACTTTTGGTTTAGGTCAAGACAGGAAGGAAGATGACATTTGTAGTTCATAAACCAAAACAATATAGTGGTAAAAGAGCAATAAAAATACTGCCCTTCAAAAATTAAAAATTATTGTATTCGAATAAACTCTGGGGAGCTGAATGGTAATGTTGTTGATGAGATTTTTTTTCTTTTTTAAACGAGGCCTTAAGACTAACATTTGCATTAGTATCTTTAAAATCAGAGCAAACTGTTAATCTGAAATGGTTCAAGTGCTCTAAGAAAAAAAAATGTCAATTAATAAACCAGTTACTCATTTTTCAGCTCTAGGAGCGAACTCACCAGTTAGGGTAATTGAGGGCTCTTTTCCACTGTTTGTTTGAGAAATAACTCCCTTTGAAGCCTGGAAAGTTATGGATAACAGTGGCATGGAATAAAACAACTTCCCTGGGAGCTTTTCTTTAGTGAGACTCTGTCCCTTGGGGAGTAAGAGCAAGGTCTCAGGGAAATAAAACACCACTTTGGAAGTCCAAGGTCCATTTTGTTGTTGTTGTTTTAGTATCGAGCCTGGGTGTTGTACTGGGTAATATCACTAACCTCTGCTTTTTCATGATTCACTGTGGGAACTATTATCTTTTTGCTGAATCTGCTAAAAATTGCCTGTCAGCAGAGCAACTGCTATGGGCAAAAGTGATGATGTAGCTTAACGGACAAAATGCAGCTCAGGATTCTGAGGAAATCTCTCCTTAAAAGAAAGCTGACATTCCGTCAGCGACACAGGCACTGCTCTGCGTGACGCTGTAACTGCCCAAATACTGGTGTCACACTCCTCTTAAGGTTTTATATCGCTAGGCAGAACAGAAATGGGCAAAGGCAGGTGGATTATTAACCACAAGAAGATTAGATTCAGTCTCAGGAAGGAAGTAGGTGGAGGACTGTAGACTGCTCTTCCATCATGCTTTTTTATTTTCTTTTTTTAAGGGCATTAACTGCTATTATTAACAGATCAAGACCTAAATAAACTTGAGTGAAAGAATGAAATGGGGGGAGGTGGGGGGGTTGTGGGGAGGAAGAATAAACAAGTTGGTTTATGAAGAAAAACTAGGCAGAAGGGGATTGCAAAAGAAAGGATGAAGAAAAAACCTCTCCCTGGAGACCAGAAGCCTCTGGCTCACTCCTTTGGCAAGAGCCTGAGCTCCCTTTCTTCTGTGTCGACACATAGGCCAGGTGGGAGCACCGTGTGTTGTAGCCTAAGTTACGTAGATGATCAGGCTAACTGAGTTTTTCAGAATCAGCATATTTTCATGTATGTGAAAAGATGATATCTGTAAATCAATACCAGCCTCCCCAAGCATGCTGATTTCAGCAGCAGCGTGGCGTGTGTGAACGCTAGTCACAGGACAGCTCTACCCCAGAGCCTTCCGGGAGCCCCCTTGGCTTCTGCTGTCTGAACTTAACTCTTCTAGTATTTATTGTTCTTTCCTTTCTCCTCCTTTATTTTAGTTTCTAGTCCCTGACCTAGTTATCCAAAGACACATTTTCAAGTGTTGGCTCTCTTAAAGCAATCTTTGTTGCACGCAGAAAGCATTGTCATTCTCATTTGATTTAGAACGTGTTTGTTTAGTGCATTCTCCGTCTCTTGTAACTTTTCTCAGTAGTTAATTCCCTCTTAAAAGCATGTAATCTTACAATACAAGTGGCTTGGTTTTAGTTTTTGGCTGATGAGTGGTGTTATCTTTAAGTGGTGTATTTTGATGTGCCCCTGCATTAGTGTGGTGTATGTCTAGAGACCGCAGTCAAATTACTGCTGGTTTTTCTTTTAAGCCTGTGCCTTGCTTGATACAGTCTTATTGCCATTGATGTAAGAGACTTTCACTCTTTTAATTAAGGTTCTCCTGGAGAACCATTAAGGCTCTTCTGCGAGCCCTCTCTCTAAAAAAAAAAAAAAAATCACCTTTCTCAAGCTGTGGATGCCAGACTGTTAGAGCTTCTGCAGCAGTGGAAGGCAGGACCAGGGACTTTGCTATATTAGCACTGTAGTTTCACCAAAAAGAAGAAAATGTCCTTATCTGAATGCCAGCTGGCACAGAAGGCTCTGTGCATCTCCACCCCTTCCCACTGTACATGTAGTCTTAAACATGTTGTCGAAGTAGCTGATGCTGGTGAGTCCTTTCACATTTGCCATATTGCTGTCCTTTCTACCGTGTTTACTGCTGTCTTGCGCGAGAGCTAAACTTAGACTGGAGACATGGAAACCCAGTACAGCTCCGTGTTTATTGAGACGAATTTCCTGGACACCCGGTGTTCGATTTCTGTCCTCAGCCAGTGCTGCTAAGGCCAGTGGTCAGCGCTGAGCTGAGCTGAGCCCTGTTCAGCTCATCGGCAGCAGCAGGGAATGGGACAGGGGCCTGGCTGATCTCTTCCTTGCAGAGTGACTTAGTTAGGACTTCCTGTGATGTGACCTCGCAGTGTAGTGGAAGAGATGTGCCTAAATCAGTGAAGGAACAGCATCAGTGTTACTGGGCAGGACAGTGGTGAGACCTCCTCTGCAGTGTTAGGTGTCATAACACTGATCAGTAGATGCAGCACATGGCCCCATAAATGATGTAGGTTTCTTGCACAGGAAGAAATTAAGAGCTTTGCATGTTCCTCCTGAAACAGGCCAGAGGAGGATATTTAGGCGTTGCTGAAGATTGTGTCATTCTCCCGCACCAAGTGTTCTTAATTTTACACCCGTCTGGAGCCTGAAATTGAATTAGATCCATGTTACACTTGTTAAAAGCCAAACAATGTCCTTGGTGCCTGTAACTGGCACCACAGCTGTTTATGGAGTTGACTTCACGCTATTTGGCATAGCAGGAGACACCAGCAATGAGTCTCCCGTTCCCCCTCCCCTTTATTAATGGAGAAAGGACAAAGGGGAGATTCTCTCTTAGAACGGCTGTCTTGATGAATTAATGGGGTGCTTCTGCTGGTTTGAGGCTTTCGTGTTAAATGTGTGAAAAAGCTTAAGTTTGCCACAACTTTACAACTCTAAAGAAACCTCTGCAACATCTAAAATGTCACAAACCTTGCACATAAATAGTTCTCACTGTAAACTGTGGAATCTCCACATGGTTTGTGGGGAGGGGAGTGGGTGTCCCAAAGATTCCTCTGAAGGGGAGCCCCATGCATTTAATAACTTTGTCAGAAAGGAGCAGGCTTGTTCTGCTCTTCTGATCTGTATTGTTACCCAATTCTTATTATGACCGGGTTTCAGCAATGCATTTAGTATGCAACAGGTACTCCTGTGTTCCCTCCGGTGGATTTTACACACAGTCCATGAGCACTGCGTCTGCTCCACGGTTTCATCAGGCTCTGACAGATACAAGTAGGGTGGTCAGATTAATGCAGGCAATAAGAAATTGAAGAACTCAATTGTTTGTTTAGCGAAAGGTTTGTGTGTGTATGAGGTGAAGGAGGGAGGACCCTTGAGATGAGCGAGTGGAGGAAGGGAGTGTGAATTTGCAGAATTTTCCTCTTCGTGTGCAAAGATTGAGGAAGGGAGTGCTGGTTCTTGATGTCCGTTAAACAAAACAACTTTGTACTTGTCAGGAGGTCGGAAGATCATGGTAGTTATAAAGTTCCTGTGTGTTATAAGGTTTTCCTGGTAGTTATAAAGTTCCTGTGAGAGCAGCAGATGGCAGGTTTTCACGTCTCAGGAAGGACTTGCTGTCACATCCAGGTTTCACTGAGGGAAAAGTCTTTTATTCAAAAGAATATTAATGAAAATATTAATGTACAGATTATTCCTCCTGGGAGTTTTTCCTTTTTGGTCTCTCTGCATGAAGAGAGAGCCCATCTTCTTTCTGCTGCTGCTTCCCATTTTGTCCAGGGATCTTCCTGACTCTCCCCTGCAGAGCCTGATAAAGGTATTACTGGCTGCTGAGCCCTGCCTGGTCGTGTTGCTTGTCAAACCAAACAAAACGCTGGCTTAAAATCCATTTTCCAACCATACTATTGAGGGTTACCATCGGGATTTTATTTTTATATTGTGTGTGTTACGGTGAGAAATACATTGTCAGTGGAAGGACCTTTCTGAAAGACAGTCAGCTAACAAAAGCCCCTGTGCTGCCTGAAGAGCTCTTTCCTGTGCAGCTGTAGGTAGACACCTATGCTCCTTGGAGTGTCCAGTTTGAACAAAATCCACAGGGCTGTGGTTCACGGGGCAGGTCTCATCCCGCTCTGGGAAAGTTGGATGCTCGGCTAGAATTAACTGCCTTGAACCCATCGCCCCTGAATTACTGGTAGAGAATAACATGTTTGCGTAGAGTGAACTGCTGTGTGAATACCATGGCAATAACCAAAGGTGCTGTGCCTGGTGGGAAAAAAAAATAGCCGGCTCTTTGGGAAACAGAAAATGTGAGGAGGCAGGGGAAAGAACAAAGGCACCGCCTGTCACGATAGGGTTTTCTTTTGTGACTTTTATTTTCTAGCAGTATGATGAGGGGAGTGTGAAAGTAGGGCTTGGTGTGAAGGGGAAGGTGGAGCTGTTTTTCTTCTCATCCCGAAGGCCTCTAATAAGTATTTTAATACTTAGACTGGTGCTCCTTCTTATGAACAGGGTCATTGCTGAGCTGCCAGATCCCTTGCTGTGTGAGATGACACATTAATACTGAGCGTATTGGAACAGGTTCTTCAGTTTTGTGCAGGTGGTTTTCCATGTCAGAGCAAAACAATTGCTTTGTACTTTCTGTTCTCCTTTGGGATTATTTTTTGTAAGTGGGAGAAGCTGGAAGAACATCTCCTTGGGCCCTGTCAGAGATACTTTTGAAGTTGTTCCAAAGGAGAGTGTCCTTGTCAGATTACGAAGACGTGCTTGTCAGCTCCGTGTCTCCCTTGTTCTGGCTTGGGGTCAGAGGGTCCAGCTTCATCTCAGATCCTCCAGTAGGAATCAGAGCAGTCTGTACTAGCACCACCACCCCAGGCTGGACAGAGACCTCCTGAAAGTAGCTGGCTTGAAATAGAGCAGGTAGAAGAGAAGTACCGTTTGTTTTAGCAAGGTAGTGGGTCAGGAATAAACAATAGAAAGAGTGCAAATTCCTCTGCTTAATTGAATTATGTTATCGCTACCTAATGTTCTTTTAGTGTGGAAGAAGTTTTTATGTAACACAGATTCAATCCTTTGTTTGTTTTTAAATCCCGTGGTTTTAGGAAACGTACCAATCTTAATTTGCCAGTTCTAGTAAGTAATTTGAAGAATCAGCAACAATCTAACACTCTCAGCTTTTGTTCTGGACACGTTGCTCTGCCCAAGTTCCTCTGGCCAAGCTTTCATTCCCACAGCGTGCCGAGTCTTGAGAAGAAGCAAGTGCTTACATCTTTTCTTTGTTTCCAAATCCAATAAAACCTGCTCTCCAGAAGATTTTTCTCTGACTCTGTCTGGCTAAGCCTCAGTTCAGCCTCGCTTCCCTTTGCCTTCCCCAGGCAGATAGCTCTTAATGCAGGGCAAAAGTTCTGACCTGCCTTGCCTTTGAGGATCGTTTCACCTGCTCATGAATCTGTGCTCCGGCCTGCCAGAACTGCTTGTCCCGTGGCCGGTAGCCACACGAAAGCCTTGCCTGCATTCCCAGCTGCTGGCTTCTGTCTGCAGACCTAGGCAAGCACCATCCCCAGCTCCGACTGTTGCTCACCTCGCATCACCTCTCCGGGCTCACCTCCCATCTGCTGGGAGGTCGGTCGTGTGTGAGTCAGGGAGGACCAACCTTAGCAAAAGGCAGGCTCCAAAGTTACTGCTGCTGCAGATTCTATCGACCGTGGAGTGTCTTTGTAGCGCTGTGGATGAGATAGATACAGGGGTGGTGAGGGTTGGTTGTTTCTCATTTCAGTGGGTTTTTAAATAATGTCATTGATCAGTGTATCTCACTTCTAATCTCAGAGTGCCTGAGTTTAGGATCTTGGGGCTAATATATAATACTCCTATATACGAATGATTGGAACAGCAGAGTTTCAGATGAGAGCTTGGCTTTTGCAAGGCAAGCCCCTTGCTGGTTGCTTATTTATGCAGGGCACCGAGCTTGGACGCTGCTTCAGACTGAAAGGTGTATTCCAGGTCACCCAACCGAAAATAAATCCTTGCTCTACCACTTCTGTGAGAGGAGAACTGGCTGCGTAAAGGCAGAGTACGAATGTTGCCTGAGCTTTGTTCTCGTTTTGGAGAACTAACCAACCAAGAAATTTTCAGGGGGTAAAGAGAGGGAGAAGCCTCTTGCAAACTTCATGAGTGTTGCTCTGGCCATTCTCCAGAAATGCCTTTTATTTTCCACGGGTTTACCATAGAAACCAAGACAGGTAGTAAATGGTTATTTGGTAAAATACTGACCAGCAGGTTTTTAATTCCATCGAAAATCAGGGAAGAGCG
>NW_010409234.1:11203-11908 GCF_000710305.1 Buceros rhinoceros silvestris
AAGAGCGGTGTTTGTCTCTGTCTGGTCCATCAGCAGATACTTCCTCTATGTAAGCACCAGGTGGCATTCTTACCACGAGCATGATCAGAAGTTCCGATTTTCCCTTTTATAAATTTCCTCTTATATCAAGGTGAATACTGATACTGTCTCTTTGAAACACAGTTTTGAGGCTCTGGCAAAAAATACCTGCTCAGTTAAAGCCTGGCTGCTGGTCTAACTTTTTCTGGTACCTAAAGGTGAAGCTTCTTTTCAGAATCTTTGTACAAGTCCTTGGGTCTGTAGTGACGGCGTTGCAGTCCGGTATGCGTGTATTATCCTGTGTTTAAAGGATGTTTGGCTCGCTCTCTCCCTCCCAGCCCTGGTACCATTTTGTGGTCTTGATGTCATTGTTTCCTTGAGCAAAATCCTTGCAAGCCTGATCTTGTATGCTTTTATAACCGACTCTTTTAAAGAAGCCTGTAAAAATGAGTACTCTGAATTGATATTTAATATAGTTATATACTTAAATAATTATTGTAAGGAGCATTTCCATAGTCTGACATTTTTTAGAAGTTCTTGCTCATACTGGCATTTACTAGGAATGCTTCTCCTGCTTTTCTTCTAGGTCCTGTCTGCAGTATATGCGTATCATCATTTGGAGCAAGACCAGTAGCAATCTTCAGTGGCTTTATGGTGGCCGGGGGGCTCATGATGAGCAGCTTTGCC
>NW_010409234.1:11944-31335 GCF_000710305.1 Buceros rhinoceros silvestris
CAGTGGCTTTATGGTGGCCGGAGGCCTCATGATGAGCAGCTTTGCACCTAACATATACTTCCTATATATTTCATATGGGATTGTTGTTGGTAAGAAACACTTCCCCTTCCTATAGAGACTTAATCTTTATTATTTTGAGTCTTGGTTTATGAATCTGGAGTGGGAAACTGATTCACAGGCAGTGGTAGCCTGGGATTTGGTTTATCAAGGAATACTTTGAGGTGAGGAGGGGCATCGTGCAGGTAGGCTGTGGAAGGTAAAAGCGATACATTTTTTCACCAGGAAAACAGTTTGGAAACAGTTTATCTTCTATTAACGCAGTTGTTAGAGATGGAGAAGCTGACATTATACCTAAGGGCTGGGGTCAAGGAGGTCTTCTGCAGGCATGAAGTGCTGATCTTACAGGAATATAACATCTCCTCTGAAATTTGGTCATGTACTCATTCTAATTTGATAAATTAGAGATCACTAGGGAGCGATGATGTTCACATAACTGGATTGAACCTAAACCCTGTGCTAGAGGCATGGACGTGCTGTTCTCCTAGCAGGTGGTGACCTGCCCCTCTGTGCGGCAGGAGCTGCTGTGGGTGGTGTATCAAATTAACTGTGTCAGGAGTCCGGGCACCGGGCTGCTCGGCAGGGACCCAGCAGCCTGCTGACGCAGGCACGGTGCCACGCGGGTGCAGCCCTGTGAGTTAAGAGGTATTTCTGTGCCCAGAGTATGCTGCTGTGTTCTCTGAGGAATAAAAGTAAGGGGCATTCCTTTCCCAGCGTATGCTGCATGCTTTATCTCTAACTCTTTTTTTTTTTTTTTTTTTCTCTCTCCAGGGAGCTTACTCACTTAGCATACCCCGTTTTCCCCGCGTATGCTTCATTCTTTTTCTCTAACCTTTTTTTTTTTTTTTTTTTCTCTCTCCAGGGCTTGGATGTGGCCTTTTGTATACCGCAACAGTTACCATCACCTGCCAATATTTTGACAAACGCAGAGGCCTTGCACTTGGTCTGATTTCAACAGGTACAACTTCTGACTGCCATTCTCTCTAACTTTTCTGCTCCCATAAATCTACCATTACCCTCGCAAGGAAAAACAGATTATATTTTTCTCAGTTACTTCTCAAACTACTTCGTAAGTCAAAACATCAGTAGCAATGAACAGATAAAATCGAGCTTCAGGTGGAATAGTAACTAGGCTTTGCAGGTATATAGTGTGGGTTATCCATAGGGATGGGAAAGAAAGGTTCACTAAAATGAAGACAGGTTTGTGAGTAGTGTGGGCTCTGTGCCCTGGATAATAAGAGGAGAAACTTTGCAAAGACTTCTCTTCTCCCTCTTCTTTCTTACTCAAGATCAGAGGTGAGAAAGAGAGCGGAGATGCAGGAGGTAACTGCTGGATCAACATAACCTCACATGAGCTGTACCTTTAAAGGAGTAGTTGAACTTTGGGCTTACATTTTTAATATTTTATTTTCCTTTCCCTAAGGAGGCTAAATTTTGAAATATTCCAGAAGCTGATCCCAGCTTTTTGTCCATGTATCTTATCCATGATTCTACAAAAACCGGTTTCTGATAACAGAGGAAAATTCTCTGAAGGGTGGTGAGCAGTCTTTCTCATCCTCTCTCTGGGTCTGTAGGTTGAGCGATGTTGTCCTTTACACCGAGAGGAACCACTAACTTAATGGACCCAGCAGGAACTGTTCAAAAGGGCTGTTATCCCGTGCCTTGCTTTCAGTCTTGTATGGAGACTCTCCTCTGATGCATTTTCTCCGGTAGCTGTTAGCGAGCAGAGGCTTCGTCACTACAGTCAGTGTTGTGACATAGTAATGCCAGATCCACACCGGTGGAGTAAAGGGGAACTTCTGCAGAAATAAAAATGTTCCTTGAAATCATTTTCAGTGTCTTTTCTTAGCATTCCAGATGTTTTGCCTAATTGAGCCCGGGTTAATTTTAGTACCTGGAAGACAAAACAACCCTGAATTTTGTAATTATGTTTCCCTGTGTTTAGCACTGAAGTGTATAAATGGCTTTAATATAATCTATAAGACAGTCTTCAGCAACTCAGTTTGAGTTTGCTTTTACACTGACTTGAAAAACTCATACTCTGTGAGTGGACACCCATTGATTCCAATGGATCTGGGCTCACCTCACCCGAGAGCTTTCTCTTTAATTTGGTGGGATTGCATAAAATGCTTGTGTTCATTCTAATTGCTTTTACCCTTCAGTGTTTTCTTCTGAATAGGTGAATTTCTCAAATGTGTGTTTGGCAGAGCTTCAGAAATGCCTTTGGAGTAAACTCACACCTCGTGAGCCCCGCTCCTTAAACGCCAAACGGTCAAGGGCTGTTTCTGGGAGGGCTCTTGGTGGACCCCGTGTCTGTTCTTGCCTTAGAGGAGGAAGGTGGCAGCAAGGAGGAGAAAGGGGAAAATGCTGGGGTGTGAATCTAACTGTGCTGACTGTGGATGGTACCTGAAGGGATACGTGTGTGTGAGTGCATGGCAGGAGGATCGCTTGGTAGTTCTTCGATGTTTTTCATCACGTACACTATTGATCCCACTTGTTTCTGAAGTGTCTGCTAGTGTTAGTTGTCATAGATTGTTCAGATGTTTTGAAAGGCTTTTTGTTTTGTGGATACTCAATAAAGAAACAGTAGCTTCGAGAGAGATGATAATTTACCAGTCCATTAGACTGAGGAGAGAGGGGGCACGCATGACTTCCCATTCCTGTGACAGTATATTCGTAGCTCCTGAAATGTAGAAGTTTGTTAGTGTGGAAGAATGCTCTCAGTTCTCCAGTTTAAAGTGACCTTGTTTTCCTTTTACAGGCTCGAGTGTGGGACTCTTTATATATGCGGCATTGCAAAGAGAGCTGATTGATCTGTACGGACTGGATGGTTGTCTGCTGATAGTTGGCGCACTGTCCCTAAATATATTAGCTTGTGGCAGCCTGATGAGACCACTGGAGATACCCGATTCCCCTCCGCCAGAAAAACCGAGTGTAGACAAAGTCCCAGATCAATATTTTGTTTACCGTGAAAAAGAAAAGACTGTTGAAGAAAATATAAGCATCCTTGAAAAGGGCTATGCTGATGACAAATGTGTGAACAGTACGCCTGACTGCAAACAGGAGAGCGTTTTGAGTAAGAATGTGTTAAACTCAATAAACATACACGAGAAAGACACTTACAGAAAGAAAGTTGTGGAACAGACAAACTTCTGCAAGCAACTCGCCAAGAGGAAGTGGCAGCTCTATGTGAACTACTGGGAGGAAACCCTCGTCCTTTTTAAGAACAAAGTGTTTTCAGCTCTCTTTGTTGCCATCCTCCTCTTTGATATTGGTGGTTTCCCTCCTTCTCTGCTCATGGAAGATGTCGCAAGAAGTGCGAACGTTAATGAAGATGACTATCGCATGCCCCTTATTTCCATTATAGGCATTATGACTGCTGTGGGCAAGCTGACTTTAGGAATTCTGGCAGATTTTAAGTGGGTTAACACTTTATATCTTTATGTAACTACCTTACTAATGACAGGAGTGGCCTTGTTTGCAATTCCGTTTGCCAAAAGTTACCTTACGTTAGCGATGCTTTCTGGGATTTTGGGTTTTCTGACTGGGAACTGGTCCATTTTTCCCTATGTCACAACAAAGACTGTGGGAATTGAGAAGCTGACTCATGCCTATGGGATATTGATGTTCTTTGCTGGACTTGGAAATAGCCTCGGACCACCCATTGTAGGTAAGAGTGAGGGAGATGCTATGAAATGACCATGAGCTTGTCGGGACCAGACAGAATTCATTTGCACACCAGTAGCTCTGGCTGATTCCAGTAACAGTGGAAAGATGAAATCAAAATCTTAAACACAAATTAGAGCCTGTTTTGCTCAAGCTGGCCAAGCCGATTGTGTTCTGTTTTGGCATTGATGAAAAACTCATTCCATGTCTAAGTGGTCAAACTGCATTTTAGATTTGGCCCTTTTTTGGTGGTGGTGGTGGGGAAGGGTTTCATGATATTTGTCTAAAATTGAACTCCTCACTGACGCGCCTCTCTCTCGTTTCCACCCCCAGGCTGGTTTTACGACTGGACGCAGGAGTACAACACTGCGTTCTATTTCAGTGGCTTTTGTGTCCTGCTGGGTGGATTTCTCCTGCTGTTGGCAGCGTTGCCCTGCTGGAACGCCTGTACCAGTCCAAGCTCCAAGCTGCCTCCAAATACTTACTCCTACAAAGTTGCATCTAGCGCTTAGGTGACAACTGGGAAACACTTTGCGCTTTTTTTATACTGTATAGCAAAGTATTTTAGTAATTTTCCACTTATTTATGAAGCCCCAACTTCTTCCACTAGAAAAAAAAAATCCATTGTTGCTTGTTGTTCAGTTCCTTTTTCTTCTTATTTTATTTGTAAGAACAGTCTTGCTTGGTCTCCTGTGCACTGTGTTTTCAGCCTTTGTGTACTGTAATTTCCTTTCACCCTGCAAAGGGATATATTCTGCTGTATTGTCAGCTGTAATTTTTGTGTTAAGGTGGGGTGGTGCAGAGGGCGTGAAGACTTTGAAGCAAAAATGAAGGCCTCTTCCTCACCGGAGAAAGCTGACATTTCCATCACCTTTTTATAGGTCTCTGAGTTGCACAATCGGACTTTACAAAACAAAAATTTGCCTTATTAGAATGTAATACTGTGGCAAGGTGCTTATCACGTCATGCTTAGATTAACTTTTTGTCTTTCTAAAGTTTTTCCGATTTACAATGAAGTGCCAATTGGGGGAGGGAGAAGAGGGGAACAAAACCAACCCTGTGTTGTGTAACTAAAGTGAACTTTATGATGAAAGTAAAGATTCTTACTACCATTGTGACTAAGAACTGTTTATAAATATTGCACATTTTGTGAAGTCTGTTTATAAAAACTGTTGAACCAAAACCTTTTAAACCAAGGAATAAATATGATTGTTGAAACCACCGGTTAAAAAAAATGCGGTCTTGGTTATGCAAGTTCGTAATCTTTAGATTGGAGTTGGAGATGCGCTCGCGGAAACCCACAGGTGCGTGTCTGGCAGTACCGGGGACATCTCTCGTAGCACAACCACCGTTTAGTAGGTTGAACCTACTTAGCAGTAGCGCTTCCAACAAGGTAGACCTGATGAAAGCTATGACAGCAATGTCAACTTTGCTCCATCATTTTTGGAATGGACGTGGAAAGAGCTGCAACACTTGAATGCCAAATGGGCCAGTGAAGGGAGAGCCCCTGAAGCCCGCTGCATGGATACTCTAGCTGCAGGCTGGCTCTGTGTGTCTGTTGTCTTCTTGCTTTTGTTCCATGTAAGGCCCAAGGCTGGTGTGACTCGGGGGAATGCTGTGTGTGGTCAAAGCCTTTCCTGAGCCAGGCAGGAGCTGCAGGGAGAGCGGGATGACTCAGCCAGCTCTGTGTGTCCTCCGCACTAGCTTTTGCTTCCGTAGCTACTCCTGTGCCAAAGATGGGTCTGGTTGCTCTTGCGAAGTAGTCACAGGGATCTCCTGTCCACCCGTGGCATGTGCTGCACACTTTGGCTTCTTGCTGAAGGTTTAAAGTTTAGTGGAGCATGTTGGGAAGCTTTGGGTGAGGTCAAAGTTCTAAGTCCTGAGTTACATCCAGTACTGTTGCCTGCAAATGCCCCGTACTGTGTGCGTCAAATGTCTGCTGTGATTCTGGCTCATAAATAATCCTTAAGATGAAAAACAGGCATGTAATGAACAACCTTTATTGTCAAAGTGCTATGTGCAGAGCAGGTGGGTTTGCACACCTCGTTAAGCAAGAGTGATGTAACCTGTAAGTGGGGCAGACATAAGTGCAAGTAATGGTTTCTCTTCTGGTCCAAGGCAGGAAAATGCAGCTTGGCTTCAGGCAGTCTTTGCTGACTTCCTGGGATTCGCTTACGTCTGCTTGTATTAAAACTTGACAAAAATAAAGAGACGGTTAGTTTGTTTCTTTTATGTTTTTTTTCCTCCGTTTGTCAACTGGGTGTAACTACTGTGTGGGGTTTTTTTTTTCCTGGATTGCTTATCCAGTGTATGTGGAAAAAACATCAAGTGTTTGATACAGGCGTAAATGCAACTCCAAACTGGAGCCCTGGGTATCTGCTGCGGATTTGCGCCCTGTTCCTGTGCTGTCGGGCAGCTGTAGTCAGAGTTCACCACATTCGTATAAAAGCAGTGCCGTGTTGTACGCATCTTAAAGAAACTGCAGTGCTACGCTGGATTTAATCAGGGTATTAACACCTTTTAAAGTCTCTCCTCCTGCCAACACCACATGCCGAGTACTTTAAACGTGAAACTGATGTCCAGTTAGTTTTCTGTTTGAAGAAATTCAGCTGGAGATAATGGTAATGACTGGGCAATATGTAGCACACTTCTGCAATGGAAATAGGGTCTATTTTAGGCAGTGAGATGTGTCTGGGAATGGGCCGAGCTATCTGTGATAGCTTCCAGAGGTAACCCTACCCATCAGGGAGGAAGGAGCCCTGGCTGTCGACAGATTTCGTATTGCCACTGCAGGCTCTTTGTGTTGGGACTCCTGGCCCTAGCCAGTTCGTGGAGCACAGTCACCGTACTCATCTAGACTTTAATCCTCTAGTTTTGCAGAGCTCATTTCCAAGAAGGTATTTCCAGAGATGCCACAACCCCAGTATTACCTAGAGCCTTCCCTACTGCCTGGCACAGGCACATTCAAATGGGCCCGGAGGTGCAGAAGGGCTTTGGGAGGTGCCGGGAGAGGTACAGCGTGGTCATCTGTGCTTCATTTGCTCGAAAAGTGGGTCCTCAGCATTGACAGAGTGGTAGAGGTAGGTACACAGTTCTGCCGTGTAGAATTAAATTCTGCATCCTCTTGAGTTTTATATCCCTGACAAACACATCTGGAACAGAAGGAATGAGTTGCTTAAAAAAATTACTCTTGATTGTGGAAGAAAAAGTTTTTGTTTATTGCCTAAATTAATTGGTTGCTGTGGAGTCAACCACAAATAGAACATTTATCTTCTTATTTGCAGACCTTAAGAAAATTTACTGTAGTTACCAAAACACAAGACAAATGAAACTGCTGAGTTTTATTAGACTTAAAATCTGTTCCGTGCCTTGCTCAACTCATGGTCTTTATGTTTAGCTGCAAAAATGGATCATACTCCTTTGGTGGCTGTTAGTTTGTGTACGTCATGCTGATACTGAGTTCCTGCATCATGTACCGACATTGACCAATGAGCTGAGCAAGGGCTACAGATCACATGCTAAAAAAATTGATGGAGATGTCTGCATAGCATTAAACTGGCACTGGGCTATTTTTTTTATTGGAAAGATGCTTCACTTAAGGCCTTTCACACACACATATGTATATAGGGTGAGTATGCTGGGCTGAGCATGATACTGGTCAAATTAAAAACTCTCTGTTTACCAAAATCTTCTTTTTTTCTTTTTTTTCTTTTTTTTTCTGAAAGAAAAAGATTTGTGTTTTTAAATTACGGCTTTTAAACCATTGAAGCAGCTTTTTTGCAAAAACAGCATTGGTCAGCTTTAGCTGTCTTGATGTGTGGAGTATTCGTGTGCTTGGGTTTTTCTCATAAGTCTTAAATAATCACCAGGTTGACTTTAGTAGCCTTAAAATCATTTCAAGTTGCCAGAACCTGAAGGCCAAGATGTCTGAAATGAACATCTTGCTGAAATTCTTGACCAGAGCTATAGAAAGAGAACAAAATGCGTCTGGTATGAATGCAGATCTCTTACTGTTTGGGGTTTTTCCCTCTTTTCTCTCATTGCAGGCTAAAAACCATCTGACTGAACTCTCTTTCCTGCTTGTTTTTGGTGATCAGCAGCAATGAGGAGGCGATGTGCTGAGTAACAAGGTGAATCCCTACCCCTTGTTTTGTAAACAGCCAGTGGTCTGACCAGCTCTGTGTTTATAGATCATATCTGAAGGGGGGGGTGGGTGGGTGAGTTAAAACTTTAAAGTTTGCTATCTGACCTGCCTATCAACTTGTATTAGCTCGTGCTGTCTTCCCCTGGAATCAACTTTCTTTGCTGTTTAATTAAAATGACCCCAGGCTGGAGGGGCTGTCTCCCTGCTTGGCATTACCCGTGGACCATCTTTGCTGATCAGGATTGCCGAAATCATCTGGCGTGTCTTGAATTACAACAAATGCCGTGTGTGAGGTTATGCAAGGGTTCATAAAAATGCTTCAGTTAACTAATTTTTGTTTCAGATTAAACAGGGTTATGTGGAGGTCCTGGCAGGGAATACAGGACAAAAAATTACATTTAGAAGACCGGGCTTGACAATCCAGGTATCAATTATAGGTAACAATTAAGTAGTCAGTTAAGTTTGTGGATGACCTTTTGGCTACCAGAAAGATTCCTGGGAGAGAGAGAGACGTAGGGAAGAGGGAATTCCCACTGAGCCACACCATTTACCTTGCTGCTTCAGAAACAGGCGACTGGAATTTGCATATGACAGACTGCAGAGGGTGTTTTGTGATCTCGCCTGGAACTGCTGCTGCCATCTCGGTTCCTGTGGAGCGATGATCTCCTTGAGTTTTTCAGTGTTCTCTAATTTTGCTCAGGAAATAGCCTCACAAAACTGCAGAAGGCAGAGGTGATTGAATATAATAGACAGGAGCAACAAATTCTGATTCAGTAAGGACCAAAGGCATTGGAATTCTGCACCACTGGAGAAATACAAATAAAAACCTGAGCAGAAAACCCAGGTGCCCTTAACCATGTGTGAAAATACCTGCAGCAGAGACAGCGGAGGACTGTTTGAGCCCGTCTGCACCCCAGTGAAATTGCAGTGTTAGAAATGGTAAGTTCTAGTGCTGGAACCTGCTTTGAAGGAGAGAAGGTGCTGCTGAAGTGATCTGAACAGAGGATTTCTCTCATCTTACTCCTTCAGACTGAAGCAAGCGAGGTGAAGCAACCACCAGCAAATGGCAAGGAAATAAATTTTCTGCACTTACAAATACAAGTTTTCAGCCCAAACTGCTATTCCTGACTTCCTTTTTTTTTTTTTTTTTGTGCAAACTGCACCAAGAAGCAGATTGAATATTTGCCTTTTTGGCAGGGATGATAAGACTCTGGAGAGGGAGGACAGTTTTTCTTCCCATGAGGTATGTGGGAAGGAAACACATGAACTCAAGTGAGGACCAGTGGTCAGACTGTCTAGATGCAGAATAGCCCTTATGCCTGGGCTTAGTTTTTATCAGACAGAGTCTCTGCTGGGTTCAACTCTATCTCCAGCTATTTTGGATATATTTTTCCTCTTAGTTTTCCCCTCTGTGTTAAATTTTGGGTCATGCTTTCACTCAATTCCCTGAATAGAGAGTTCAATTATCAGCCTATTCATGTATGGTCTGAATTTCATGATATAGACTGAAATGGGATTTAAGTAATTTGTAAGGCCCGAAAAAAGAGCTTTACTTGCTTCATTGCAGTTGTTCCCAGCCCACAGGCATTTTTGCTGATGTTCTGCGCTTTAGCAACAACAGCAAGATAGTGCCTTAGATAATGAAGCAATATTGAATTCTGAATGCTGACTTGTTTTCCCTGGAACAGCATCAAGAAAATTAAGAGGTTTAGGTGCCAAGTGGAGATTAGAGGAAGAAAATGGAATTCAAAACAAGAAGTAGAGAGAGACAGGCTCCGGTTCAAACTTCATGATGCTTCACTCCAAGAGGAGCAGAGCATTGACAGTTACTGACCAGTCACTTGCCAGTTACTTTCAGTTCTGCAGAACTGCCAAGGGAGAGTGCAGCCTTCTAAAGCCTTTAGAAGAAAAATTATGCTAGAGAGTTTAATAGGCTGGGAAGGGAAAAAAAGCAAGCGAGCAGGCTGAACATGTGCCTCCCGCTGTTTGGTTGGGCAGTTCTCCACACGCCTGGAAATAGGCTCTGCTGAGCCACGGCAGGACACCAGCACCTCCCCTGCCAGAGATGGGTGCAGATAGAGGGAAGCAGCTCTCAGCTTGCCAGGTGGGTTAATGCGGTGCTGCCTCTCCACTCCCGAGGAGCCGTGCACCCGGAGGTGTTTGCTCAGGAGGTGTTTGCTCAGGCCCAGCACCTGACTGACGGAGAAGGGGGCATTTGGTGGCCATGGAGACATCTTTGCTCCTGGGCATGGGCGGCAGCTGAAATATTGTGACGAGGGATATCTGGCAATATCCTATAAGTCTATTATGGCTTTTAGCTGCTGAGATGTAGGAAGATGTCTATCGATACAGTTGCCAGCAATTGCCTAACACTAGATGCGGTTTTTACCCTCTCTGTGTTTCTATCTTGGTTGTAGCTCGTATTTCCGTTCTTTTCCTTTTGTTTGAGACTCACTATAGTTCCTCTAGAGCTCCATATACTTGAAAATGTGCAATTTTTCAGAACTTACTAATTTTTCGGTTTAAAATGGCTAGAAAAAAATACCACAAATGCCATGTGTCCAGGGTGGCCAAAAGCCAGTAAAGGGGGTTCTTCCGGTGGAAACTCATCTGTGTCTATCTGTCCCTGACTGTTTTTTTGTGATAGTTCAGGGATGCTTTTATGGGGTAAGCACAAGGGTTGTCAAGGCTGAGATGGTACAACCGGTGCATCGTAATAGTGTATTTAGCAAATGATCACGCTGTTCCTGAAAGATTACACAGAGAAAGGAAAAAATACATTCCTGAGTGGACAGTTTTGAGCGTTTTTGAGCCAAGCAGTAGACAATATAATTATCCTGTTTTCCTTCTGTAGATAAATGGCTGGGCTTTTTTAGCGTTTCCAGCCCAGCTTGCTGAAGCTGCCAGCTCTGGCAGGGGGCTTGTGCTGCTTTGCCTGTTGGAGAGCTGTGAAAAGCAACACCTTTAGCTGTGAGGTCTTGTGGGATGCCACCCCATGGCCTTCTCCTCCACCAGGCTGGCATTTATTCTGATATATGGGAAGAAACGTTTTTTAAAGCAGCTGAAGTGACCTAGAAGTTGATCATTACAAGGTGACCTTGTCATGTCCAGCGTTCTGGATACAACCCAGGCAGTTCATCATCTTCCTCTATCAACAGCACAATTTAGCAACTCCAGCAGAGCAATCGCAGAGGGTCTGGAGCGATGAGACAAATGTACTGACGTTTTTGTGAGCTGATTAAGCTGTATTTATGGTGTTCTCTGACCTTCTGACACACTGGGAGTGTTTTTCTTCTCTGCACTTATCCACTTGAAAAAACAAGGAAAAAAAGACTTAAGTGCTCTAAATACAGGAAGGCATCAACACAATTAAAATCGAGGCATCGCAGTCTCTGATTTAGGATAACTTTAGGTACCAAAAGACAAGCAATGTGACTGAAACTCAGCATTTATGCTGGACAATGCTTTAAATGAAAAACACCTAGTAGTGGTGTTTTGGTTGGGTTTGTATGTGCACATGCCCTTGAAAAGCTGCGTTTGAAGTTGTCACTGGATAATGAGGATCATGTCATGGAGGGGCTGGTGAGTTGCGGTTGGATGCAATTGCAATTGCAAAAAAACTGCAATTGCAGTTGGATTGAATTTCTTTGCTTCGGGTCAAGCTTTATGTGTTTATGAACCCCACGGTTCTGCTCTGACCCTGAGCATCGAGCGCTCCAAGGCTGCAGCTGGGATCAGCGGGGCTGCTTTCCCCAGTGTTTACTTCTAACCCCGAGCCACCGCAGCCTCTCCAGCTGGACCCGGGCCATGGCAGGGAAAGCGGCACCGCGCCGCATCCCCACTGCGGCCTCCCTGCGGGGCACATGCTCCAGCGGCTTGGCTCTTGCCCACTAAGAAGGGCTTGCTTTCCTATAAGGCTGGCTGTTTGGAGACCCCCAAAGCCGAGGCACGGATCACTAGGTTAGCAGAGCAGGCTGCTTGCAGCTTTGAAGGAAAACTGAAATGAACCATGAAGCCTCGGTTAGTTATTTTTCTTGCCACTATTGTTTTTTACTGCTGCTGAGAGTGGATTTACCTCTGCCCTCACTCACAGGAATCCTGTTGTTCCTATTGCTTCTGTAAAAAACCTTGTTTTCTAAGCGTGAAAACTAAACATTTCTGCTTTCCTTTCGTGTTTATTCTTCCTCTCCCTCAAAACCAGCCCTTTCAGGAGCTGGAGGCTGTGCCTCCCATGAGCAGAGTACAGAAGCACGCCCCAGCTCCCGCAGCCCTTCTCACCACCCAGGCCAGGGCTCTGCCTTTCCTCAGGAGCCTTCCCCTGGGTGCAGGGTGTTGGGAGACCAAACTTGCCTTTAGTTTGGACACAGCCTTTGAGGGCAGGGTGGCTGCTGGAAGCACCGCACATCCTCTTCAGATAGCTCAAGTCCTGCAGGGACTGACTTTGATCTGGAGCTTGCGAAGGAAGGGTTTGAATTGCAGCTACAAAAGCATGAGGGGTTATACGTTTAACGTGTGCTGCCTGAAGCCTTCTGCTCTTCGTACAACAGCGGTGAGAGGTGAAAGCATCCCTCTGAACTGACGGAAAATGCTGCCCAGGACTGGGGGCTCCTCGCTGTGTCTGAGGTGAGGGTGCAGGACCACCTCTCCTCAAGCCTCGTGTGCCCTCTAGCGGCTGCAGGCTCTCTGGGGAGCGGGAGGTGTCTTCATTTCCTCTAAGCCTCGATGGATTTTGCAGGCTGCTCTTCAAAACAAGTTCTTCAATAACTGCAGTGAGAGAGCAAGCGGCTGGTTGCAGTTGCTGCTGCTGCTGCCGCCTTGTTTGCCCTGCGATGACCCAGCAGAAACAGCTGGTGGTGGCTGCTCAGGCAGAGAATGTGTTGCTCTGGGCTGTGGGTCTGGAGCTCGCCGGTTCAGTGGGGAGTGCGCCACGTCCGCAGGACGGTTCCGGTGACACCTGGAAAGGTGGAGGGCGGAAACGTGCTGTGGAGCAGGGAGCAAAGAGAGAGCTGCTGATATTTTTATTTAATAACTGTCGGGGTCTTATTTCGCCCAGGCCTTTTCGTGAGCTGTTTCTCTGCACGGTTAGCCGGGCTGGCTCTGAGCGCTGTGTACTTTTGTCTGTCCCAAAGGGACCCAGCGAAGGTGGGAATCTGCTCCCGCTCCGGCTGCCCTGCAAACGCAGCCACCGAGGCTGTGAGGGCATGGAGGTGGGGCAGGGCTGGAGGGTGGGGGCAGGTTCGGGCTCCTCAAGCAGCCCCAGCTGTGGGGATGCCCAGGTGGAGCTGGGCTGCAGTGACGAGCCCCAGCTGCCCCTGCGCAGGGAGGCTGCTGGGCAGCCACCAGCAGGTAACCACAGGGTGTGGGGGGTCCTCTCTCTTGCTGACTTGGGGGCTGCTGGGCAAGGTGGCATCTGCCCCCAGTTCAGCCCGTGAGCAGAGCAAGTTGGGGTGTACCATGGGGCGTGGTAGTGTTAGGGAGAGAGCTGAGCTTTTGTCCAGGCGTGGACCTCTGCCCTAGTGATTTAGCCGTGCCCTGGCTGCACCTGATGGTGGGGGTTGGCCTGCCCGCAGGTGAAAGCACGGCCAGCACCCTGTGAGGTCCCTTCTCGGAGCGTTCCCAGACCTCGTCGGGGGATCTTGTGGAGACGTGAGTGGGCTGAAAATCTGCACTGGTTTTTAGAGGGTTGGCAGAGTAGCTCCTGCTTTCCTAGTGCTCCACTAAGGGGGTCTGGCTCACTGCATGGGTTTTTATTAATTTTATTTTTTTTGTCCTGTGTGTTTTGGTTTTGTTTCATAAGTACCTACCACATTTGTATTAAGAATCTCCCCCAATTAGGTTGAACTGCAACATTATTTACTTCGTTGTGACTTATTTCCTAGCAGAGGCTTTTCAGCTGAAATAATTACAGTCAAAGATATTGGGCTTAACAGTGTCTACATCCATTTCAAAGGCTGGATGGGTCCTTGCTCGTATGTTTACCAAAATGCCTGTCCAGGCGTATATAAACACATATCTATAGTGTTTAGATGCTGCTGGCCATCTCAAAACATTTTCCTTGCTGCTGCCAGCGGGCAGAGAGGACAGCAGGCAGGGTGAGTATCTGCAAACCCGCAGTGGAAAAGCCCACCCAGAAGTAAACACCCAGCACAGAGCGCGCTTCAGGAAGCGGTGCTGTTGTGTGTGTGAGCTGCCATGGAAACACCTCCTGCTGCTAACACAGCAATGTGCCTCCGGAGGCAAGTGCTGGCTGTGGGGAATCCACTTCTACTAGTGATTAATTTCTTCGTTGGACAAGATCTGGAGTGAAACTGCTGATTAAGATGATGGGTTAATTGCGGAGGGCCAGCCCCACGGCCGCGGGTAGCCTTGGCCGGATGGTGTGGCTTTGCGAGGGGGAGGAAGGTGATGGTGTCCTCTGACGCTCTGCTGCAGTCTACTATGGGAGCGAGTGCCTCCCTTTCCATCTGTGTAAGTGAACTTAAACCTGGCTTCGTGGGTCCTTTCTGGCATCCTTCCTCCTTTCTGAGGCGGCGCTTCTTCCCCCAACCCAGCTGCCACATCTGAAGAGAGCGAGAGGAGGTGTTTACAGTCGTAGAGCTCAGATATTGGGAGGCTTTTTTTAACACCTTACTGCTTATATATATATAAATACTGTAAAATACATTTGGTACGTGTGGGTATTGGTTCCTTTTAGTAATTATTAACACTTAGCATCGTGTTCTAAACTTGCTTAGGTACCCAGAGAGTGAAATGGGGTCTAGGTGCTGAAGGCGTGAGCTTTATGAACTGGAAAACAGCTTTTCTGTAGCAGTTCAGCCATGAAGCTGTAGGAAAGTCTTTCCTTTTTCCTTCTGGAAACATATAAACAAGCATATTTAAGGAGAGGCTGGGTTTCGGCCATGTTGGGGTAAGGCTGCCCCTCTGCTCGGCCTGGGGAGCAGGGGGTAGAAAAGGCGGGAAAGAGGGTAGAGGAACAGGGGCTCCTTGTGGCTGAGACAGCATCTCCCCTTTCTTAAACACGTTCCCCTGAGGTGCCACCTGCACGCTTGAGGGGCTGCGGGAACCTTCTAGAATCTTCCGGAACCAGTGGGAAGCGACTGTTCCCGCCCTGGGGCAGCCCCCGCCTCTCCTGACAGAGGCCCCTCGGCCCTGGGGCTGCCCCTGCCAGGCGTGGGCGCCCTGGGTGATATCCCACAGGCTTTTCAGCCCCCACGCTGGGCTAACCCCATCCTAACCGGGTGAGGAAGCAGCTCCTCGGTGCTTCAGGTCATTCATGGCTGTTCACACATGTTTTTGCACTGGATGTTGAGGTAAGAAATTGGGAATAACCAGGTGAGCACGCTTCAGCTCATTCATGGCTGTTCACACATGTTTTTGCACTGGATGTTGAGGTAAGAAATTGGGAATAACCAGGTGAGCAGATAGGGATCCTTTACCAGGATGGTGACATGGCTGCTGCTCAAATTCCTCTTCTGGATCCTCCATGAGTCCTTTTCATTATTTTTTGTCTTTACCCCATTGTAGGGCCTGTCTCAGCTTTACAGAAGAATGATACTAGTGTTTTAAGAACATGCAGATGTAAAATCCGTACTAAGATGCTCTAATGAGGGCAATATTTTTTCCTGAGATGTAGATCCTTGGACCTTCAAATAATATAACCCAGTTTCTGCTTATCACTCACCTGTTTTTATTCCCCAGAAATCACTATCTTCTATTGAAGTCAGACACACGACAAGTAAAGTCTCACCAGATCTACAGTTCGGCAGGGAAAGGAGCACGTTCGGCGTTCCTCTGGAAACCCTCGTGCAGGATGCGATGCAAAGCGGGGTTCCTTTTCTTGTGATGCAGATGGTGGAGTACCTAGAAGCGTTTGGTAAGGTCACGTTCTCTCTGTTTGCTCTCTGAAAACAGTTGTCCCTTGTTTAAGCTGTACTTTGCAACCGTTACTGCTGAAAAGTCTATTTTTTACAATTACTATGCTTTCTAAAAGAGCTCGTGCTTTTTGAGATCCAGTTCTCATGGCACAGGCATGGTCATGCAAGCGTTACTCACTGTTTCGTATTTCTTCTTAAACAGGTCTGGAGCGTGTCGGTATATTTCGAATCAGTGGCTCAGTAAATAAAATCAAGGAATTGAAGCAGAAATATGATCAAGGAGAAGACATAGACCTGATTAACGATGGAGATGTTGATTCTGTGGCCAGTCTCTTGAAACTCTTTCTGAAAGAACTGCCTGTGGCTGTTTTTCCAGACAACATCTGCTCTGGCTTGCTGAAAACTTTCCAAGGTACAGAAGAACACCTTCCAAGTTTCTGTCTCTTCTCTGATGGTGACAGAGTGACAGAAAATGTGTTCATTGCACCTTCCTATAAGCCAAGATTTGAGTTTCCTTAACCCAAGACTGATGTTTAATTGCCTTTGATGGACCCTGTTGATGCCCATAACGGCTGAGCTAATGCCTTTGGTGATTTCGAGTGATACCTGATTCTGCTGCTTGCATGGAAATAAGGGGGTTCCTGGGTCAGACTGCACTTTGCTTTTGTTTGAGTTTCCTCTGCCAAGTGCCAAGTTAGGTATGTGTTTACCAAAAAAGAATAAAGAAAGGAAGAGAAAGCAGTTGCCTTCATCAGCTATGAAAGTCTGCTGAAAGAGCTACACTTTTTTGCAAGCACCTTGTTTTGACTACCCTGAACGATCTTGCTGGTTTCTTTTTGTTTGTTTCTTTTTGTTTGTTTGATTCGCCCCTTTTCCCTATCTCTCATCAATAGGTTAAGCACCTTGGGTCTTGGCCTTTCATGAAATGTGGGGGTTTTATTTTTTTAGGGCTATTATTGCCCTTTAGGCCATGATTTGCTGTGAACGATGTCAAAGCTATGCAGAACGTGTCCTGGTGACCTATGGTAAATTTGAGCATATGCTGTCAGTCACTGAGCAGTACTGTCATCTCTGTTCTAATAACCAGCAGACTTTATCACACTAATTCTGAACTGCTGGTGAAATAGTGTTGTTCATGAACCCATTTTCTGCCTTGTAATTCTTCTTTGAAGAAAATGCTGCGCATCCCCAACTTAGATTTTTAAGCATCCCTTGTGTAACTGGAGTTGCGTATTTACAGAATAAAAATGTTTTGAGACCAAGAGCTACCAATTAGTCAGGAAATGAAGATGGTGTAGGGCTGAAAGGGTACAGTTGCTCTTAATGAGAGTCATACAGCATGTGTAAAATCTCTGGGGAGGGTCAAGGCTGGCAATCTTTTGTCCTCTTTAATGACAACTTTGAGAATGCAGGTATGTGACTATGACCTGCAATTCCATTAAGCAAGCAGTAAGTGGTAGGTGATTCTGCCATAACAGGAAGAACAACAGCAACAGTGTCTGTAAAACTCAATAGCTGCAAAATCCACGGTACTTTAATATGTGAAAATTGTTGTCAAAATTTGGTGTACAAATTCTTTGAGATAGATTTATTCTTTACTTTGCTCTAATTGTTTTAAAGCCCTCCCTCTTTCTCAGATCTATAATAAAGTCTATGATGAAATTGTGTTATTATGAGGAATATCTACATAATAACTTTTATTTCCCAGAGCACAAAATCCACACAGCTGAATGCATAGAGAACCTGAGACAGGTGCTCAGCTGCCTGCCCAAAGCCCATCGAAACCTCCTGCGGTTCCTGTCTGCTTTCCTGCGGAAGGTAGCGACATACAGCACCGTGAACTTCATGACTCTGGAAAACCTCGCCATCGTGTTTGGCCCTGCTCTCTTCAGGTGAGTACCCTCCTCTTAGCTGCTTTAAATAGTACTATTATATCACACACAACAAGGCTTTCTGTCATAACTGAATGTCCAACAGCAAGTGGGGTGTTCTGAAAGTCATACATTTATGTAGTATATTACGGGCAGATGTGACAGATTCTGAGCTGACTGACCACCTTCGTCCTGTTAGGCATTGACTGTACAGGTCCAGCCTCAAGTATGGAACCATCTGAAGAGGCGTGAAGGATGGAGAGCTGTTTAATGAGAATGACTCCCCTTTCTTTGCCAAGCTAAGAGCTGGCTGTAGAGGCTACTTAGGTGTTGATCAGGTGTTGTACTTGGCCTTGATTCTGAAAAGCTAAGTCTTTGACCTTGTACTAGCATTTGAGAGCAGAGAAAGCTAGCTATCTCCTCTGTCAAGAAAGAGAAGTGTATCTCATTCTGCCCTTGCCACTAAAACACAAGTTGACATCTGAGCAGAGGCCAGCTGAGCTTGCAAGCAGTGAGAGCTTGGCTGAAGCTGGAGGAGGTACGTCTGGGATGATGGTGAGCGGACGCACAACTGGATGCTAAAAAAGAAAGGTGGGAGGGCATATGCCCTGCAAATCAGGGTGGTGAGAAGGAACAGCCTAGGTGGCAACCCAAAGAAGTTATCAAAAAGATACGTTCAGCAAAATTGGTACCATATCAATGGCAGGCTTTGTTGGGGAACTGTGCTCTTAAACCTCGCTGCTATTCCCAGGGGTCTCTATGTTTGTGTCTGTTTACCTGCTCTGTGGGCTTATTGCCAGATGTGCCAGCATACAACCTTTGCAAGCGACATAGGTAAAAGGACCCTTAACTCTACCAAAAGTACAGCTCGGGAGAAGAATCTGATAACTTGTCATGTGGTAGGAGTTGTGCCACTCATTTCTGTGAGAACGGGCTTCGCCAAGGAGGATGTTCAGTGGTGGAATGAAGCAGCTCTGCGACTGAGCCCCAAGTTCCTTAATATCTGCATGCTAAAACTAGTAAATGAGTGCAGGCAGATGAGGTTTACCTCCCAGTGTCTGGATTAGTTGTGTGGTGATACTCATAACACAAACAGATAAAAGGCTGATGCCAAAAGGCCTTCACTAAAAATCTATCCCTTCCCCGCCCCACTAACTCAACAAGGACTGCCCTGACTTTTACTCCTCTGCCATCAGGTTTCCTTTGCTCTCACATGGGGCTTCTGTGCATGTACATGCACACCAGAATACTTTATTCCTTTACCTCCATTCCCAATTTGTCTGAACGTGTGCCCACTGCTTTCTGTATCTACGCATAAGAACCCAGCAGGTTCCCTTAATGACTGATAAGCTGTTTCAGTTCTTAGGCATCCCACCTCCTTTTGGGAGATGGACCAGCTACTTCTGAACGTGTCCCTCTGTTTGGTTTTTAAAGCTTGCTTGGTGCTGAACTAAATGCTTATGGCAATGACCTGTCTGAGAAGCCTTGAAAACAATCAGCACTGGGTTTCCTTGCCAGGGACTTGTCAAGACAACAGCTACCATAACTAGAAGTGTATCTGCTCTTCGAGCATTAACTCCAGCTTTTTACTGGAGGACTAACTCCAGCTTTTTACAGTCGTTCTGCTCTCACCAGTAAGTCTGGAGCTCATTTCTGTAAAGTGTGTAACTAGTATTGTCCCCAGATTTACCTCCTAGGAGTATGAAAAATCGACCTTCTGCTAGGTGGGTAGAGAGGAGAGCCTTGTAAGCGGCATTTTCTCTGTATCGCTTCCTGCTG
>NW_010409234.1:31462-31872 GCF_000710305.1 Buceros rhinoceros silvestris
GGCCTCGAATGATTCACAATAAACCCTTTGTGTTGTCCTGCACAGCAGCAAAATTCAAGGTAGTCTGACACGGCAAACTGTAACTGCTGATGCAGGGAATACAGTCAAATATCCTTTATATCTTAGTGCAATTAGCCACCACGGTATGAAACTTTTGGCAGCCACAGTGCAGATTCTCTGGAAAGGGAGGCACGCTGGGTATCACTCACTATAGTTGTTCGGTCAGAACATGCAGGTTATGGAAAATTGGGTAATTCACAGCACTGTTAAACTGCTCTGCGAGTATTCTGGCACTCGGCATTTTTGTGCAATTACTTCCTCCTCCTTTGTCGTTAAACAAGTAAACTAGGCTGGTTGTTGCACGAGTATTCTGGCACTTGGCATTTTTGTGCAATTACTTCCTCCTCCTT
>NW_010409235.1:0-13596 GCF_000710305.1 Buceros rhinoceros silvestris
CCCCCTCCACCCCGCCATCCCCCCGCCCAAGGTCTCACATCTAGCCATTATGCACTAAAGGACTAGTCACCAAAACAAAGCATTTTTATTTGCTTCAGTAATTACTGCAAACTGTATTCTTTGAATCCTCATTCACATTTGGTCTATTTTGCTCTGCAATTAGTTTCGCTGGGATGAATGGGACACTTGAAATCTATTGCATGCCTCAGTGAGGGTAAATATAGTGGAATCAGGCCATAACAATGGATAAAGTAAACGTATTCTTTTGTTGCCATACATCCTGTTCTTAAAAGCCTGATTTAAAATAGCCATCAGACAAAGATGACGAAAAGACACAAAATGAGGCCATGAATAACGACATAATTCAGATTAAGAATTCTAATTCAAATGGCCTTCAGAATTAATAGGCCATTCAAGGATAAAGAATACCCTCAATAAAAACAACTATTTGTGTGAAATCCTCCCTTTATACCTTCAATTTAGGCAGAGATTTTGCTCCTGATTCGCTGTTTTTCATGTATTTGTGTGCTTCAGTCCACATCCAGGAGGAAAGAGAAACTGCTGTACACACTGACAGACACAAAATGAGTAAGAAATATCACTGCAGTTACAGGACACCAAAACTCAGCTATTACAACTGCATGGTGCAGTTTGATTAGTTGCATAACAATACCTAGGTTATCAAAACATTTGGAAATAAGACTGATTTATTTTGGATGTCACTGGTAGCAACAGTGAGTGTGTGTTATACATGAAGAAAGCATGCAAGTATCTGTAAACTATAACATTAGGATTTGTACTTACACACAGAAGTAATTTTGATGCTTTTTTCCCTTTATAGAACAGAGTAATTATAAAGTTTGCAAAATGATGCCATAACGATTTGGAAGATTAGGTAACTCACTCTTTATTGCAAGGTAACATAGACTCACTCTCCGTGGTGATATTTTCCTGAAAAAAATCTCTCACCAGCTCCTCTCAACTATATAATGATTGCCACTGACCACTCCAAAGACTCTCAACCAGCTACAAAAGTATCCTTTCTAACGATTTGTTTTCAAGCCATAAAAGCCTGTACAACCTCACTGCTAACAGGATTTTGGTCAACTTGCACTGGCTCTTACCTCAGGTATGAGTGATATTATCTCTGGTAACAGCTATGACTTTCCTGATGTATTTGACTTTCCTTGAAGGTTTTCTAGTTAACAGAGAACAAAGAGACTAAATATGAAAATCAATTACAAATAAATGATACTTACTCAGTAAGCAAAGTGAGTTATATTTTGTATCCCCGCCATATTATGCTCTGTTTAAAAGTACATGAATGTCCAAATAGCTGAAAAAAACATTTCACAACTGGGAAAAAGTAAAAAGGAACAAACCCCCCAGACTGAATACGGCATAAAACTGGAATTTCGTCCAAAGAAAAGGCCCAACTTGATCAAGAAGGAAGCTGTTCTTACTGAATCAACCGGAAACAGCCAACAGAAAGTGTTCAGAAATCAAATAAGTCATTATTCAAGATGCTACAGGAAGACACATCTGATTAAAAAACCCTCATATGCTATGCAAAGCTTCACTCTGCAAAGGTTTGCACACACTGCAGCAAAAAAGAATATGCCAAGGCATCCCACCCTTAGCCAGAAGACAGAACTGCATTCATTTTTTTCAAGACAGCGAGAATTTGTTAAGGTAGAGTATGCATGACACTCCTGATTAGAAATAAGAAAAGATAAAACTCAGAAGAATCTCAAAGGAGGAAACATACTTCTGTGGGTTAAGAATATGGCAGGCCTCAATCCACTAGAATTTGCAAGGTGCAATAAAGCCATTGGAAATGTCATCAAAAAGGCATAGAAAACATCTCAGAAAATTATTAGAGATGTGAAGAACTATAAATGCTACAGTCAATGGGCAAGTTCTTCTTGTTCTTGAGGCTCCAAGAAACAGAAAGCAAAGTCAAGGATCAAGAGACTCAGTATCCTCCATGATCACTAAAATACGTATTTTTTAAGAAAATAAAATATATATACGTATATAAAAACTTGTTCATTACATACAATTATGAATAACCAAAGGCAGATGACTGTTTCTGATTTTTCTCCTGTCACTTTGAGTGTCAGCAGAAAGGATGAGACGATGAATTATGTAACTAATTCTCCTGAAGAAGGAAAGTTGGATGATTGTAAGGAATTGGAAATAAAGAGGTCTAAAAGAAAAGCGGAAGTCCGTTGGGGACTGAAACAGAAGAAAACAATTAAAAGAAGACTACAGGGTTGGTTTTCATCTCAAATATACAAAAGATATTTTACAGCAAAAAGTGAACCATAAATGGAGCTCTCTCGTTAGAAAAAAATAGCAGGTAGTTGTTGGCATTTTTGTATTTGTTGTAAGAAAGTATGTCTCCCTAGCCTTACTAGATAATACTTCAGTTCAATAGTTATTTTTGCTACCCACTATCCCTGAAATAATGTGTATAACTATGCAATTTTCAGCATATTACATGTTTTTTCATAATACACTGAAAATCTAAAGAGGAAAAATGGAAAAACACTCTAAAGCCAGACCTTTCTCCATATTTAGCAGTGCTAGATTACAGCCTGGGACTGGTGAAATACAGGTTGCAAGCCAGTAACATCTGGTTTGACAGAAATCAGAAAATACCAATGTTTGCACTCAGGTGAAAGGCACCGGAGGCTTCCAGATGTACAAGACAAAACTGCCTTGGAGGTGAGGAAACTTTCATTAATGGCCAAAAAAGACAGTAAGTAGTCCTAAGGTCACAGCCAGCAGCCACACCCGGTGAGTCGCACCAGAGGCCCACAGATTGCTGTTCCTATCTCTCAGGCTCACTGGGAAAGAACAAATATCCCTTTCCACAATGGCAGGTAATGGGGGAACACCATTCTCTCAGACACAACAGACCCACACTGCTCAGCCTTGGGGCATGAGAGACCAGAAAAACAGCACTGCTAGAGTCCACGGAGAAACACGTATGTTTGTGAAGCAACATGTGGCACTTCAGAGGCTACAAGAATGGAACTGGTTTGTAGGGGGTAACACCTCACCATCCTTGGTGTTGTTACCAGTTAGTACCACAATGTTTGGCTGGAGAAAGCAGGTGGGGGGAGCTGTAGCTATTGAAAGTCATTGCTGGAGAGCTGAACCACTGGAGCTGTGGTGCTGTTTGGAGCATTACATTACACAGCAGAGAGCAACCAGACTCTGCGTAAAACAAAACACATCCCACACTCTGATTCAGAGGGACTATTGGACAGATGTGTCATTAGTGAATGGGGCGAACAGCTTCGCTCATCAAAAGCATATTGCTCCCATGAGGGGAAGGACCCATCCTGCTCTCTTTCTTTCCCTTCACCAGAGAACCACCCAGGTTTTTGCAGGGTTTGCTTCCCCTCCCTTTGACACTTAAGAACGACATGTGGGCGGTCTGAGGAAACTTAGGGGTTAATTCCCCAGACAAGGTAAAGAGCAGGAGCCCAGGGCCAGGATTACCAGGGGGAATAGGAAAGGTGGGAATGGGACCTCCACCCCCTTTCTGTGGCAACGATCAATTAATTTGCCTCAGCCATGCCTTGTGGAACAACGGCCCACAATCAATCTCTGCTCAGCTTTTACTGCAGCAGCAGAGCGTTTCTGACAGACTAAATGCATACAATGAATGGAGATAGCAAGCAGTTTTTCTGTGCTGTTCTCCTGTGTTCAATTCCCCAAAATTGGAAAAAAAAGTGTTGTCCCACCCTACTTTGGGAAAAAAGTCTTGCATCCTTCCAACCGATGCAAATCTACAAAATACTGTCATTTTTCATTGGAATAGAAGCAGCAAATACTGATTATTAACCAGAGACTAAGTATGGTTATCAGCCGATTCCTATACATTCAGCAATGGAATCGCTGCATCTGTTATGTGGGAGGCAGACATTGTGTGGTAACGAGAATGAACTGAGTGTCAAGTAATGCAGTATGCTTCTTACAGCTCCAGAACAGATGTCATTTTGTCATAGCTGCTGACATAATTTTGAAGATAAGAAGATTTGGAGATTTAGTCCATGATGTTTCAAAGCTAAACACAGACAGGATTAAAGCTTTAAATTTAAACATAAGCTAGATATGGCCTTACAACACAGGGTTCTATCAAACATATCCTAAAACATTTGGAAAAAAACCCCACTGTATATTTTTTAATTTATTGTAAATTTGGTACTAGTGCTACTTCAATTATTACTTTACTCTTTCATATATTATGAACCACTATTTTTCACAGAATAAGGTAGCCAGAAAACCTGACCCAAGATTGTCGTTCTGGAAAAAAAAAAAAAAGAAAGAAAGGCTTGGTTTCTTTGGATTAAGTTTTATTGACTTTCACATCTAGGATGATGTAAACTGCAATACAAGCCTTTCTTTGTGAGTGGGACCGCTTAAATGAACATCTCCTGTCTAGATTCTCTGTTGGCTAGTACTTTAAGAAGCTGTAGTATTTTTTCTTCAAGCACGGATGTTACAGAGTTTTCTTCTCTGCCAAGCCTTCTATTTTCAAACAACTCTGCAGCATTAATAACTTCCAAAATGATGAACCCTGATCAGTTTTGACTGGGTTAGCCCAATGGGTTTGAGTCTATTTGGTGTGAGGAAAGAGACACTGGCCCATATCTGAAGACACAATGATCCCTTAACCCTTTTTCAAATAGATGACTTCAGTGGGTTTATATTTAAAAAGATAAACAATACATAACACTTAAAGATGGGCTAGGAATTTCCTCAGAAATCTCCAAGTTGATCTGAAGATTACCAGCTTGGTTATGGGTAGAGACAAAGTGGGGAGTTAGTTAAGTTTATTTGCACAGAGCAAATAAACTAAAGGACAGGTAGCGCATACCTCTTCTTCTAGATACGAAATCACTGTCAAGAAAGTTACACCATATGCTTATCAGTCTCTATCACTTCTGATTCCTTTAACCACACTTTCAAATGAAGACCTCGCACAAATATGCTGCCAATGGCCCAAGACGGTACAAATAGTTTTATAAAACCTACAGTGAATAGACTGAGGCCTCTGATTAGCCTGCCTGTCATTAGATGTTTTAGTAAGTTATCCATGATCCACGACCACATAGACGTTCATTGTTCATAATTATTTCTAATGTGGAAGGCTTATCCCTCATCTTGCTCCGTATCTGCACTTGAAGACCACTGCTACTGCAGTTCAAACATTTTTGTCATTAATACAAAACTACCAGTCTCACGCTCATAAACACAGAATAGGAAAAAAAAGCCAAAATAACAAAGTCATGCAAAACTAGAATGGCTGGCACTGCACGGTCAAAATAACTGGCAGCAGGCAAGATATTTGTTCTTTCCACTAACACTGTATATTTATATTATACCGCCTATACAGTATTTTGCTTTCTTTTATGCTAGTAATATGTACAAGAATTTTCTAAAATACTGTGAAAATGTAAGCTGAGGAAGAGGAAGTGGAGAAAGACAGAGGACAACTAACTGGGTATGTCATCAAATAGCTCTTCTACGAAATAAAGGACTCAAATCTTCTGATATAGGAATGGTTTTATATTTTAAAATTGAAATCGGTCTGATCTAAGTTACAATAGGTAAAATGGGACAGTCTGTTCAACTTTTACCCTGGTTTTGATGTAATCTTCAGTGGGTATGCAATTAATCTCTACAGGTATGTCTGAGTCTCTGAGTTTTTCATTTAATGTTTAAAATGATCTGCAATGGATTCCTGTAACATCTGAACTCAGGTAGCACTAAATTTACTCAGTTTGGATTGTTTTATCTTGTGACTTCACTGATTTATAAGGATTTAACACCACACCATGTTTTGAGAGAGAAAATTTATCTTACTGAATACAATTGTTCCTTTTTCATATTACTGTGAAAGGACCTCTCGTTGGTTCTTGAAAGAAAAAAAGCCTTTATGGTCGTATCTGTACAGGAAAAGTAGATTTGAGGCCTGATATAGAGTCACCCTCAGTAAGTTCTTCCTATCCTCTCACCTTGAATTCTTTACCTTAAGAACAGGCTAGACATGATCTTATTCCAGGACTTCACTTTTGACTTACTTTCTTACGAAAAAACAGATCTTGCCCTGACTGTTGTAGTTGTCAATGCCTGTTCTATATTTCTTCCTTTTTTTTTTTCCTACTGAAAAATTGAGGGTAGGTTTGTTTTTTTTTTTTAAGGTCTGAAAGGTATTTTATTTTAGGGGGCTTCTAGGGACTGGGGTGAAGAGGACAAGACACCATTTCTGTGAAGTGCAAGGTGAACGAAGCAGTTATGTTGTCCTACAGACTTATTAATTCCTACAGGTAACTATTACCCTTCTCGAGTCAAATAAAGGCTTGTCTGCTGAATCTTAATTCATGTACTTGTTTCTGTCTATTTCCTGCTATTGAATTTTCAAAAACACATGAATTAGAGAAGCCTTTAATTGTCATTTTACACTCAGTCAGATAAATGGTTAAAGACCAAATCATGAAAGACTGAAATCTTCATCACCTTAAGAAACGGTTGTAAACTAAAACAGTTTTTGCCTTCATTTGATTTTCAGGTTTTATTTATTCCAGTTTGGTCAGAGAAGTTATTTTCAGGAAAACAGGTCTGAAAAGCAAAGCTCTACAGTCTTAGAGCTACCTGCTTAGGATAGGAAAACTATTTACCAGTATAAAAAGCACAAATCAGTGTCTCCAACCTAAAATAGATTAAAACATTTGCACTGGGGTAAACACTCTCCTGTGTTACAGCTCTAGGGGGAGAAGCATCAGTTTTATTCGCTGCTGGAGTTCCCTGGGAGGGTACCTGATGTTTGGCCAAAAGCCAGGCTGTGGTTTGTGTGTGCCAGGGACTCTGGCTCCTGAATGGATCCTTACCTGTGTGTGAATGTGGCATCTGTACAGCTGTGAGGATTTCTGTCTCCTTAAAATGGGCTGGCAGGGAGAAGAAAGGTGTAACATCACCTGCAGGGACCTAACTGTAGGACATATTCAAGAAGAAGCAACAGTAGGTATATACCCAGACCTTCAAAAGATAGAGAAGATTCTCCCCTTAGGGACCCAGATGTTAATGCGTAGAAGTTTTCTGTTCTTAAGAAATCTAGAGAACATTTCTGGACTGAGAGCAAAGGGTCTTTGCAAGGGCACAATGTACGGTAGATCTGTACATGCAGATCCCGTGTAAAATACAAACATTTCAGGTTTTCCTCCAGAAAAGCTTTGGGTTTGAGGGTCAAAATTCCCATTATTTTTACATTTTTTTTCCTTGAAGATGTATTGGCAGACCTACCTTATATCTGCTTTTTACTAGAAGTCCAGCCACAGCAGCCAAATGATTGGGGTTTTGTTTGTGGTGTTTCTTCTTGCTGGATTGTTGCACATTCATTCTTTGATGTTTTCCCTTTCATTAAGAAAATAACATCTACTTAATATTATTTTGACCACACAAGAAACTTTCCTCTGGAATCATGACTTTTCTCATAGTATCACATCACATACATCATCAGACTCCAGTCCTTTTTACAGATTAATGTGATGCAGAAATACCAGGGGCAAAATCTTCTTTGGCAGAACCTGAGAAAGAAACATGCTGTAGCCATGAACCTCTCATAGTGAGGAGAGACCTAGGTGAGGGTGGGAAACCAGTGTCAGCAACAGGACTGATGATACCATGGCACTATTGTTTCTTAGACGAATTGTGGCTACCAGAATAACTGAGCCTGGAAACTGAATTCAAACATGCTGATGGCTGCAAGCTGCTTTGTATCTTTCTTATCCTGTGGGATACCGATAGCCTTTGGGGTACAATTATTAAATAAGCACAACACCCCTGACATCGTAGAGAAAGAAGTATTCCTTTTTTTCAGAAAATGACACTGTATTTTAAAAATTAAGCTCTCTTAAGAACCAATAAATATGATCAAATATTTCTGCAAATTTCAGAATTAAAAATTTTCTGTGTTCATGGGAAAAACAAACCTGCAATTTTTCATTATATGCCTCTGTACACATGTCTACGTACACATAGACATTTACCTGTGTCTATGTACGTATCTCTCTGTATGTATGTCTCTGTACATGTACACACAGAGTCCATAGATATACAACACTCAGCCCAACACACTCCTATTTCCCATCACCTCCTATTGCCCAACAGCAGACTGAATACAGGTGGCCTCGTAATAGCAAGCATAAAAATGACAACCATTTTGTTATTGTAGAATAATCCACACTGTCAGATGTACCGCCATCTGTGTTATTCAGTACTACTGCTCACTGCCTGCTGCCACCAGCACTGGCCCATTGGTGGAGAAATTACAGGAGGAGATGCTTGGCTTTATGAGAGAGCTTGAAATCCGTCCCAGAGTCAAGTTCAACATAAACCCCAAAGCTGGACTTATGTCTGTATTCAAATGGCATCCCCTGCTGTTGCACAACCACAGGCATCTGAGGAGGATCATCTCCATTATTTCCTTGTCAGAGATCAATGAGTTAAAAAAAATCAAGGCCAGAAAATGCTTTGTATGGAAGTGAGAGAAGAATTAAAGATCCTAGCGACTCAAGCTTGCTTAAAACACTTGCCTCTGCAGCTGTTGGCACCGCAGTACTACAGAAACACTCCTCATACCAAGCCTGTACATGAATCAGACGTCAAACCTGCACCAGCTTCCAGAGGACTGACTTACTACAATTTCTGTCAGGTGAATCCTCACAAGAGTACAAACTTTGTCACAGTCTGGGGAGTATTCGCTTTTCATTTTCTGTTACTGTATTGGCTTAAAGTAATGCCCTAATGAGTGCTGGTCAATACCAACCTTAAAATGAACATGCTGTGTGCAGAATAATAACTAAGTGGACGTTAAGACCTTCTGTGCTTGTAGCCAGCTCTTTGTTTCCTTCCCTTGTCCCTCACAGCCCCAAGTGCTGAAGAAGAGTGTGTCCAATATGACAAATACTGTGGCAGCTTCATTTCTAGTAGACTAGTACCTTTTCTTACTTTATTGTAAGCAGTTATATTTTGAGAATGAAAAGGTTTTTAAAATCATTAAAACATTGGAAGACTAAGGGATGTTTCTACAATCATAACATTTTAAGTAGGTAAAAGAGAAAAAAATCTACCCAAACAGTTATCTTCAGTAGAAAACACAGTTTAGTCACAAATATTTTGTCAGGATTTGGCCTTTTTCTGCACATGCATTCATATTTCAAACCACCATCTACTGTGTAACAAATAAAACCTGCCAGACGGACTAAAGATTGGAGGTAACAATTACAGCTTAAACACGGCCTAGGCACGGTCCCGGCTGTCCACTTCCACCTGTGAAAGGCTTGACAAAATATAGGAGAGGTTCCTATACAAATATTGCTTTAAGGGTGTTAAAATGTTTTTCACTGCCATAATATTTTGACAGGGTTTTATCAGTAAAACCATAGACAGCAAATGCTACAATCTTGGGAATGGCTTAGCAATAAGGCTACCTATTATGAGCTCTCCATAGGTTTGTATAATTTTCACATTGCTTCCAGACAAGGCTATGGTACTAGCCTTCATACATTCCCACGTACTTTTCATCTGTGGAAAATCTTATCATCTTTCTTGCCATCCCGGACTGAGCCCAGCCCTTGAACAACATGAAGTCAGTTGGTATCTGTTAGTCCTTCCCCAGCAGTTCCTCTAATGTAACATTTTAAGCTATATTGTAATAATACAACTGAGCAACAATTTCATATGATAATGCAATTTAATACTCTATTTTCCTTTGTTCTGAAAGAATTTATGAGTCACGGCTGAAGTTTGTCTGACTCCAAAGCTATGTCTTTCAAAACTGACTTGTCTCCATCCAGCCAGTCACACCTCAGCAGAGTAGGGCAATGTAGAGACTTCCATCTTATATTCTCTCTTACAAGATACCACATTATGATCTTACAATCATGACATCTGTTTCACTGACGATTTTCCCATTCAGACAAATGAGGTTTTCATTCCTTCAAACTGTTAATAATTTTCATATATTTGCCAAAATCCCAATGAGATATGAACATCTTCTAGAATTAGCAAAAACAAACCAACCAACCCACCCCAAAACCCTGAGCATTCAACAAACACTGTCAAACATGTCTGAAATGGAAAAAAAAAAAGAGTCCCATCAAAGCGGACCATAACCCTGGAAGAAGGATGAGTGAAGAATGTAAGTAAGCATAAAAAATCATTGCACTTCTGAAAATGCTTTCAATAGGTATAAATTTTCCATTATATTACTGAAACATATATTTGATTGCTTTGTCTTTCACTTTCTTACTTCCTTTTAGTGCTATGAATGAGAAAGAAATAGAAAAAAGATTTAAAAAGAAAAATGAAGAAAACATTAAGCAGAAGATTAAATTGTACTTTTTTAGTTCAGCCTGACATAGAATCCATCAAATTAAAAGAGATTAAAAGCTTTGTTAAATTTTTCTTGAAAAGAAGTTACTTTTGGTTCAAAAAGAATGTTGGCTAGCTAAGTGTGGTGAATACAAAATCTTGAAACTTTTTTTTCCTCACTGATAGATTAAAAGGAGACTCCAGGCATTAGAAGCTCCAAAAGAGAATTCTTTTAGGTTATACATTGTTATGCTATAGCTATTTCATTTCCTTTTCTTTGTTTAAAAGATAGTTCTTCATCTATATTCCTATTAGTAGAAAAGCACATGCGTACAACTGCACTTCCACATTCTTAAAAATAAATGTATTTATTAAAACTGAAGTCCTGATAAATCTGGAATATATTTTTAAAAAATTTAGCTGTAAGAAAAGAAAAATACTAACGAGAACTTCACAGAGCATAAAAATTAACTAGGATATGTTAATTGAAGTTGAATATCAAGCATAACATTGACTCTTGTAGAGCTTCAATTATGAAAATGGTACATTCAGTTCAGCATAATAATAGTGTTTGTTCCACCACAAATGGAAGGCTTTTTAAACTGAAAAGTCAATAATTGTCAATGAGCATCACATCACAGAGAAGTGTCTGCTTGAGTACAGGTGTTTTCCAAACTCTGGTAGGAGTGGTATATTGTGTCACTGGGAGAGGCTTAGTGAATATCTTGCCACTGACATCCATCTATGGGAGATTACAAATATTACCACATTCAGAACCAATTTTTGTCAAGGTTACTTCTGCCAACAGTTGTTTTTCAGGACTGGATTGACAGTTTGACAGAGTCCATAATTTTCACAGTTGGAGTTCCATGATTTGTCATGCAACGGTGGCCAGCTTGGTGCAGAGGGAAAGTCGATGATCCTGTAAATGCCCCAAAAGACATACCAGAATTTGCCATGCATATATTGATCCACTGGGATGGGGTCAAAGACACAAATCATTCCTTTCACTCACAAGCAGGAGAATATTCCTGATCAACAGCAGTACCAGGATACTGTTCCAATCCAGAGGCTGACCTTGTCATTATGCTGTTTTTTTTCTGTTTCTTTACACATGTATACGTGCATGCATGGCTTATCGTGTTGAAGTTGCAGGTGAAGACTCGAAAACATCTAGCTCTCCGGTGGAAATGCCGCCTTGCAGGCTCCTAGGGCTATAATATTGGCCCTTATTAAATCTGTGAGCTGTTAAGCACTCTCATCTCCACCGAGGCATGTAACCGAGAGAAAAGGGTGTTGGGCACCTGATGGTTCTGGAATCTAAACGATTTATGAAAGCTCAGTAGCTGCGTCTCTAATTCAGAATAATTTGTACTGAGTATGATTTTATGTGTAAAAAGGATTTACCAGGCTCACAATAAAGACAAAATGGTGGACTATTATGAGGATTGGCAAGAAAAGTAAGGAGGAAGAGCATAGCATAATGAAAAAAAGAAAATAGAAAAAGTGAAATACATAAAAAGAGTGAGGAAAGCAGAAGGGGAAGAATAAAGCTATTTTTCCTTTCAAAAATTCTTCTAGCAAGGCTTCTTCATGTCATTTACAGCATATTCATATAGCGTCCCCAAAACCTTTATCATAGCAACCCCCATTGAAAGTTCTTGTTACAAACATAGCGATGACTGAAATTCAACATTTTCTGGAGACTAATTAGGTTTCCAGCCTTACAGCTATTATTTAATCTTTCATTGTTACCCTGCTCGGTTATGTGCATTTCTTTATTTTTCTTCTGGCAACGTATCTCCTCTACTTCAGGTTCTTTTCAGTTCAGGGACCAAGGAATCCTACCTCATCTTCTTAAGTGGGACTCAGAGTAATAGCTGAGACTACCAATTTACTCTTTTGACACAGATATTTTCTCTGGCCCAGAAGCCAACAGTAGAAAGCTGCAGCGGAAAGGGGAGAGAAAGTAGGGGGTGGACAAAAAGTCAGTGAAATAAATAGCTTACAAACAAGTGCAACCCAAAGGTGAAATGAGTCTGTGGATAGCTGTTGCTCGATTAATGGAAGATATAAAGCTAAAATACCAGCTCCAAGACAGCTAGCTGTCCAAATGTCAGAGCTCAGGTAAGCCTTTTTTTCCCCAGATAGAATGTAAAATAACTTCTCCCTTTTGTAACGGGGACATCTTTGTAAGCTCCATGTTACAAGGGAGGTCTGTTTCTTTAGGAGACAAAAAAACCCAACCCAAACCAAACAAACTTCCATGACCCAAATCCATGGGAGAATGATCCTGGATCAGGGGTGGGTAAAAGGGATGGTAATCTCCATCATTCCTTATTTTTTATATTCCCCAAATTGCATCTAAGCATCTTCCTCTACCTATCAGTGAGTGCTGCATTTTCGAACGAAAATTTGCTAAGAGCCAAATTTATAAGTAGTTACTGAAAGCATTATTCTTTCTTTCATCTCTGCGTTGCTTATTGAATATTAATGCGGTTCTGACTTTCTACCACCATCAAAATTCCCCAGCCATATCCTGGCAACAAACCTCTGTTTCAGGATTTTTAACCTCATTTCTGCTCTGACAATTTCCTGGTGCCTGTTTATTCAATACATTGCTTTTCTGTTTTTTGTGGGGACAGCTTAAGTGCCCTCCCGATCCATTATACAACTATAGCATCTACTACTCTTACATAATTAAATATCTGCAAAAGAAGTGGGCAGGCATGGTGATGGATGTGATAGAGCATGGAGGAGCAAGGGGGGAGGCACATCAGCAAGGAGCCAGTACTAGTGGGAGCATGCTTGCATGGAAGAGCCAGAGCGAGGGCAGATGCAGAAGCACTGTGGTTTGGCAGAAATGACTGTGCAGCCATTATTCAGATGAGATCTTTCCAGCCAAATAGAGCGCTAGAAACTACATATCTGTGAAATAAGTATACGGTTATGGGTCATTAAGTCCCATAAATATCTCTGTTTTCTATCTGACAGGGGCAATAACATTTGACTGTAATTTTTAAGAACATCTATGGTCCCAGGAATACGGATTTCATAGTTGCCAGATCTATTGTTTGTTTGTTTTCCATATGAAAAAAATATATAGAATATTCCTGTCTCAGTGATAGCTAAAGCAGGCATCATACATTTTCTTCATGGTCAAATGGTATTGGGTACTGTCCTGGGTTAGCCAAAACTTCCCTT
>NW_010409236.1:0-11202 GCF_000710305.1 Buceros rhinoceros silvestris
TGCCTCCATCGATGCATCCAACACATCTTTTTTCCTTTTATTCGAGAAGGGGCAGATGTTGGTGTATTTTTCTAGCAGAAATTAGAACTATGAAAATATGCTACTCTCTCTGGGAAACTTAGCAGCCGAAACCCAGCTGCAGTATTATCGTGTGGGAAATTGTATCTCTAACTAGCCTTGTTTGATTAGCTCTAACCAAAACAGTAACCACGTGGGGACTAACCCGCTTTATCCAATTATTATCGTGTGGGAAATTGTATCTCTACTAGCCTTGTTTTGTTAACTCTAACCAAAACGCTAACCACGTGGGGACTAACCCCTTTTATCCAATTATGGTGCTTTAAGAGATGTGTGCTGTCTGTGTAACAGAGACACTATCCAATCACCATGTAGCTAGTCGGGTGAACAAGAGTCTATAAATTGGGATGTATTGTAAACAATAAACAGGTCTCACTACACACCATATTGGCATATGAGTGATTCGTCCCGGCTCCAGCGAAGAGCCTGCCAAGGGTCGCGACAATAAGGAACATCTATCAGGATGATTTTGATTTACCCATTAGTACACTCTTGCTTTATAAAGTAAAGGCCAGCCATGAATAATGGCTTTACTTGATGGAGTGTATAACCTTTTTCTTCCATTCAACAAAACATCTGAGAAACATAAGCATTAAATGTATTTCTCCACTGAATTTCCCTGTGAAAAAGTGGAGTACTATTTTCTGTACTACAAACACGGGAAATTAATGCGAGGCTTAAACTGACTGAACAACTTAGCCAAACTCCAGACAGGAAATCTGCAGCACAGCTAGAAATTGAATCCTGACACTTACCTTAGCAAATCTGGTCTACAAGGCTGGTCTGGTCTCCAGAAGAAGGAACGGTTTCCTGCAGCAAAATCATTGCTATATTCACTTTATCTGTCTCAAAATGGGAAGAGCTGCTCATTCACATAGGCAAGCACATCCCAAAGCTGTGCAGTCCTAAGCATGGTGAGATAAGACAGTCCAGTCCACAGTGTATCCCAAGTCCCTGCCTGGGGATGTTGCTGAGTGACCAGAGGGCTATGAGCTGGCTCGTAAAGGAGCCTAAATCCTTCTAGAAGTGATAGCACTTGATGTTTATAGTTACTGTTAAGGATTGGTATGCAGAAATGCTCTTGCTTGTACTTGCTCCTATGGAGACCAAGGTCACTGATAAATCTTGTGTACCACCTTGGGGTGCTGATGATCCCTGGTCAGGATAATGAAGATCAATATAATGAGATCTGTAAATAATTTTGATGCAAAATATGCTTTTGAAAGTTGTGAACAGTTTGGCTTATGAAAGATTCAACAGTCCTCCTATTCAGGCCCCTGAATGAATGGAATCAAAGGACGATGTTTATTAAATTCTTAGAACTATCTCAAATTGTACAATGTTATGATGACATTTACCAGTTTACCAATTTCAAAAACTAATTTTAAAAAATTACTATCTTCATATGTTCAAATATGCATTGAATATACTATGTCTGAATATTAACTGCAGCTCTATTAATAATTGAATTCCTGAAGAGGTATTTTGTAACAACTGAAGTTACTGCAGAAACTGCAAGGATAAGGACAGATGAAACTGAATTCTGCTAAGATGTAATTAATAAGCTCCAATCCTACCAATACTACTATAACTTTTACTGCTCCAGGCTGCAAAATTAGTCCATATGTTTGTGGGATCTGGTTTTAAATGATGACAGAGAGATTACTACTAATACTATCATCTGGTAACCTTCGTTTAACTAAACTACAGCTCTGTTTAATTTCTATCAAATCAATCATTCATGGACAGTTGGGAAATAAAAAAAAATGTAATACAGATATATTATACAGAGATTGCATTTCAGACAAGGCTCCACTAAAATCTTTTGTCTTCCTGCTGGCTCATCTACGAAGACCATGGGAAGTCTGAGTTTGTTTCTCCTTGCTAGATCTCATCCTCCAAGATCCTAAAGTAAAACAGAATTTACCTTTGCTTTCCTGTTAACTATAGACAAACTTACTAAAATTAAATACGTATCATACTTTCCAGAAGATATTTTTTAAAAGGTTTTATTTAACATACACTCTTTAGAACATATTTAAAGACTTCTACAACTTTTAAAGGATCCTCTATCACACATCAAAGTTCTTATTTTCAGTACTAAATAAAGCACATAAGCAAGTGCTACTCATGTAGTAACTAAAGGTAATGGTAGTGGCGATAAGTAACTGAAACAACATGTAGAACACTATCCCACTAACAAAGCTGGGTTAGCATATGAATAGTACAGCAGGACTATATAATCATCTGGTTTGTATGACAGTTTAGTACCAAAAGCAGTACTGGTCTACTAGTATCTGTTCAATAATAAAGTATATATCTTTTGAAGTACTTAAAAACCTTACAGGAGCAGAGAAATCTTAGGTACATTTCCACATTAACTGAAGTTGGTTTATAGCATTAAACAGCCATCTCCATTTTAATAGGTGGATGAGGATTATAATCTTCAATCTTAAAGTCTTCTGCTTTGAAGTCACTGATGTCTTCAACTTTACGAAGAATTCTGAGTTTGGGGAAAGGCCTTGGCTCCCTTTGAAGCTGAAATAAAAGCAAGCTTACTGAATAAAGCTAATACTTGAAGGCAGAGATTTTGTGTTATAAATTAGATCTCATTAATCTCAACTGAGATTACACTATGTAGATTTTCCCTCCTCCCTAAGATTTATACTAAAAAAAAAAAAGTAAAAATAGTAATACAGTAGTAATACAGTTGGTGGAATCTAGTATTCTGAAAAGAGAGCAATAGCAAAATTTTACAGTGGATTCCCTCTTCAATCCAAATAAACTGCAAGCATTTTCACTTTGCAGAGCAATTCCAGTGGTTTCAGATTAGGTTCCTCTCAGAGGAAACTAAATTGGAAATTCTGACTTGGATGCGCATCAAACGTGCAGCAGTTTCTCAAAGGAACATTCGGGTCCAAACCAATAACTAGTTCTTTGGATAGTTTTGAATCATATGAATGGTGAAGACATTTAGTCCAAGCTAAATCAGATAAAATAAAATTCTGATTTGCTCCTACTGCAACAAATTACTTCCTGAAGAAAACACAGCCTTATTCAGCCAAATAGTAATACTGACAAACTGTGAATTGTTAGGTTATCCTTTACTGATATACTACAAAGACTTTTTATTTTGTGTTTTTCTGTATTAGATGGAATGGTTTTCTCAGGTTTTGGAATGATGAAGCTAAAAGTAGGAGTACAGATTCTAGATCTCTAACTTTGTTCTAGAATAGTACACTGATGTACATTTCAATCACATTTGTATTGAATTCCTGTTAGGAACTCAAGTTGAACAGGTTAAGATACTATAATTGTTAGGGTAGAAATAAGAAGAAAACCATACAAATTAATATTTGCAAAAGGATATTTATAATACCAAGATAACTTTGTATTGAATATGTGTTGCGGAAGATAAAAGGATACAAGATAATACAGGAAGTCCTTACTTGAACTTTTAGAGGTTCCACATGATTCAGATATATGTGAGCATCTCCTAATGTGTGTATGAACTCTCCAGGCTGAAGAGAAAGAAGAATACATGTGGTTTTCAAATAGCCAGGTTCCAAGAAAGCAAAACATTGCAATGCTTACAGTATTATTCCTAGCAACTTACATCTAGATTGCAGTTTCTATACTCGATTAGATTATCAAGACATCCTTGCAAGACTTGAAGGACACCATCTTCCTAGACTAATGCATAATTCATGAAAAATACAATGAAACTTCCACTAGCTTACAAAAAAAAATATCTTTGAAACTCTGATAGAATAATAGCTTTGATAAATGAATGAAGCATTACTGATCTGCTCACCAAGATGGAAACAGATGGGGCAGCGATATCTAGCTTTTCCACTCCGCTTCTAGTAAGCAGGACTTGCCAAAGCTGGTTTCAAACTAGTTGCCTTAGCCACTACTAAACAATGCAGTTTGTGGCAGTGGAGGTGTCGGTCACAGGCTAAACCCCAAAGCACAAGCATCCAGGTGGATTTTGCAAGCTTCCAGGTTATTTGACTTAGCAGCTCCTGATCTATCTAATTTAACTTGGGTAACTTTTAATGGCTCTTTTACTGGCCTCTTACCAATGCAGAACAACCCTTGGACATATTATGCTAAAACCCACCAAAGCTGTGAGAGGAAGTGACTGAGAGGAAATAGCTGCTTTATGGACATAATGTTAAACTTCGCTTTTTCTTGTACCTTGGCCTAGTTTCTTAAGTATGTCTGCAACTGCTGTCAAGTCTGTTTCTTCCCTACTTCCCTATTTTAAGTTCCACTTCATGTTGCTAGTAGCAGAAGGATCAGGCCCAAATGGCCTTGATAGTATAATTTTTTGCATGTTCTAAAGCGGGTTTCATTTGTATAAGATTGTGGTGCATTTAAATTACTCTGCCATATTACAAAATATAGCTCTGGAGTCAGGGCAGTAGCTATTTGAGCATATATTACCACTCAGCATAATCATCTACGGTAGGAAATGAAAAAAATACCCAGCTGAAATTATAGCTGGAAGTTAGGTGCACAGAATATCCAAACGGGAACCTTGACAGCAATTGCTAAGCTACTGTTCCAATTAAAAATGCATGCTAGAAAATTTAATCACTTCTATGTCACTATCCCATAAGGACAAGTGCTCAGTTCGGATTTCTAAGAAGTAGACTAGTAAAACAGGTGAGTTTTGACATCTTCAGTTAAAAAGATCTGGAGGATCTTTTGTCTGTTTGGCCTGAATTTAAGAATACTTACATTGCTAATCCTAACTGCCCATACAGACCAGGGCACCCCACATTAAATTCACGGGGCCCTTTCTTACACGTTTCAACAAAATTTTGACCAATGTTCATTCCAATTCTTCGTAACATGACATGAAGACTCTCTTTATCTTTTAGTCCCTCACTTCTCAGGCAAGATGAAGCAAAATTATTAAATAGCCTACCTTTAGCCCTGTGACATGGGCAATCATGTATGTGAGCAGTGAATAGCTGGCAATATTGAAAGGCACTCCTAGTCCCATATCTCCAGACCTCTGATAGAGTTGGCAAGACAATTCACCATTTAGAACATAGAACTGGCAAAGGGCATGGCATGGAGGCAAAGCCATCAGAGAAACATCTAGGAATTGCAGTACAGGAAGGAGGGTGGGGGGAATAACAATATTAGTGTATTACAGAAGACAGAAATCTTGAACAAGCATTTAATGATATAGTAGTAAAAACCCAACTGTAATATCATTCTGTTGTTTTTTCTTTTAAAAGAGACCTGTAGTTTAAAAGCACCTGCTCCCTAAGCAATTAAATCTAGGTCATCAGAAGCTGTCTCCTGGGCTGTACGACCAAGAAAGTCAAACAGATGTTCCAGGTAACAGATTCATGCCACAATGCTGCACAGGATTTATGCCACTGCTGATGCACAGCTTCAAAATTTTACTCACCTCAGTGAGACAGTTGATTTCCCTAAAGGAAGACATTAAGAGTAAAATTAAGTATATATCCTAAAGCGACTTCCAACTGCTTCATCTTACTCTTCCCATTGCAATGTGCCTTTACTGCTTGCCGAGATATAAAAGTAATAATCAATAAAAAACTAATTATCAGAAAACAAAAGATCTTTTGAGTATTTACACTTAAAACTGCAGACAGCGCAATTACAGCTTGGTAAGGAAAACTTTAACCAAGTATCTATCTCCTCATATGGGAACCTTAGAAATAATGCAACAGCATGTGGCATCCCCTTTCAGAGACACAAGTGGAAAATGCTGAGTGATTTTTTTTTGTGTGTAGATTTTTTCAGATCTACAGCTACTGCAGTTAAACATTTTCTGGCACTAGCTCTTATTTAATAGCCCTAGAGAGTAAATGGATACATAGAGAACCTATGTTCAAGGAGGTGATTACCACAAATAATATATTTGTTCTCTAGTTTTAAGTTTTTTGTTAAGTTTACAATTTATTATATGGCTAAATAACCAGACACACTACTTTGCTATACCCTTCTTTGGTTTTGTTTTTTTTTTTAAATAGTACGTGCTGGCTTTGAACAGAGACTGTATGTCAAAGACACTGGTAGCCAGATATATCCCTCATTTTAAACTGGAGAGAAAACCTTTGAAGTAATGGTTCAAAACTTTTTTGAGGTCTGAACATGAGAATTAAGTAGAAGGAGAATCCAGCTTATATCCCCTTGCCATTTTTAGTGCATTCATAGTAGTTTTATAAAGGATAAACAAGGACACAGATGGAACTGAATTAACACAGGATCAGAACATGGTTTAGCATACAGCAAGATAATGTGCATTCACTTAAAGTCTGCTGTTCCATACCTTTGGGATTCCAAGCACACATAATGATTCTTCTGTCATCTGGATTGGTTTTGATAGTTTCAATCACTTTTTGCAACTGATCAACTCCTTGGTTGGAGTAATCTGAAGAAAGATACCAAATAAGATCTAAGCCAGATAGATTAAAGTAATGTTTTTTTTTTTAAAGCCCAGCCCACATCCCACTGGAAAGTGATACCCAAATGACAACCTCTGAAGATTTTACTGTAACTTTGAAAGAGCTTAAATTTATCAGCTGGCACCTACAAATATGGGCTCCTCTTGGTCTTCCTTAGGGTGCTCTAAAGCTTGTGAAATTCTCATGATGGTATTTTCTTTTGTGTGCTTTGAGTACCTTTAGCACCCGCTGAAAGAGGACCATTTCTATTTAGAATACTTTATTCCAAGCCTCAACAACTAGACATTTTTTAAGACCAAACATGAAATCTGCATAAACACTACATCCCAGGAAACAAAAGTTGCAATACAAAAGAAATTGATTGGGCAAAGCATGTGACTCGTTACCTAAATAGGACAAAAGCTGTACTGCAATGGGCAGGATATTACCTGTCATTCATGATATTTAAAGTAATTTGCTCATTGCAGTCCTGAATTAAGATGCCTTTCTAGATGCATACAGTGCTCCTTCTTAAAAAAAAAAATTATGCCTAGACCCATACATGGGGTTCCAGCATTCTTTGCATGCTCAAAAGGAAAAAGTTTTTGACAAATGAATAAACGCATCCATCCAGCTCTCACAAAGTCATGTATGAAAAATAAATTTCCATAGCTTTCAGTGCCAGAAGGGAACTTTAATCATGTGTAGCACAGGATACAACATTTCACTCAATGACACTTGCAGGCTGATTTTTAGGCTCAATACAATTTATATAAGAAATTAACTGGAATTAACCGGACATTAGAATAGATTCCAGAATAAAAGAGTCATTAATTGTTACCCATTGTTCTGCCTCACGTCAGTGAATCAGCATGGCTGGTAACTACTTTTTTTCTAATAACACCAAAGCAAAGCAACACCAAATAATGGTTACAAGGAGACCCAAACTGGCAAACAAGGTGGTACTATATAATTAGCATATCAGAATTCTCCTGCCAGCAACACTGTGCCAGAAGCCTTGTCAAATGGTTATGTTAGTTGCTGAACCTAGTTACCTACCCATTAGTAAAGCCCCTTCAGGAAGTCTATTTACTAATGAAACCTATATGGATTTATCTTGTTCATTTTTTCCAAACTACGTTATACCTCGTAGTTCAGGAATGCTGAAATATTTTAGCAAGTTTTTAAACGCGTCAGTTCACAGTTTGCATCATTTGTGTCAGCATAAAACTGAATTCCGCGAGCAGTCAACATGCCAATACTAAATCTAATATCTGTCACTTATGTGAACTTCAAGACTATATTGACAAAAAAAAAAAGACCAAAAAAAGTAACTAACTCATGTGGTTAATCTGAGTTAAAAATCATACTGACCAGATAGAGACAATCTTTTTTTGACTCTTTTTTTAATGGCAGTCCTCTAAACATTTTGTACATCCTTTCCTTCAGTGACTTAGAGAAGAGCCATCAAGACACTTCAGAGCAAGTTTAATGAATCAGTTCTGCTGAAACAGGTACTGCATCGTACCGTAACTTGTTACTGCTATTCTCTCTCTGTGGGCGTGACCCCCCGGCTGGTCCAGGAAGAAGCCCTGCTGTCAGTCAACAGCAGGAGGCGTGTTGTTTAGGAGGAGACAGAGAGGTTGTGTCAATGGGTGACTGGAGAGCCGGGTCATCTCTGGGCAGGACACTGAACTTGAAACCAATCCAAGAAAAGCACGTAAATCATAACATCCCACGGAAAGCTCTAAGTCTATGCGATAAGAGAGAAACTACGCAGTTGCAATTTGCAGTAAGTAGGTGCCGCAGCAGTTTGCTGCAATTGTATTTCAATAAAGGCTTTGCGTGCACACAAGCTGTTGTTGCGTTATCCACCCCGACTATTCACAACGTGTGGTGATTTATCACCACATCTCTACAGCATCACCAGCTATGGGTATATCCTACTTTGTTCCAGCTGCAGAATGGAAAGATCTTTCTCTTCCAGAATCTCCAATGACTGTAGTGTACTTGCCAGCAGTTCTTGCCAGCACAACTGCATCATGGAAATTAGGACCCTGCATTGGTATTCAGAGACAGCAGCCTGGTTTCACTGCTATCAAACAGAGATAGCTCATGTTTCTGGACCGCAATAGTCACACATCCTTCCATGTACCAGTGACCATACCTCCTCTAGATTAAAGTAAAACAACATATGCCTTATGATTCATCTATTTTACAAACATCAGTATTTACAATATTTACAATGCAAACATCAAAATTTACAATATACCAAGATACATCTTTCATGATAGTTAGACTGAGTTAAAAAAACCAAACAAGCAAAAAAGTTAAATTAACTCTCTCAAACACTTTATTCTGGCTATGAGTTCTCACTGCAAATGGTCCCTTTCCCATAGTCCATTCCACCCAGACTTCTTAGAGCTGCCTCTCTAAGAAATCAAGACTGTATTTGTATGTGATTACCTGTGTGCATATCTTTGTATTCTGCTCCAAAGTGCCTCCACTGGAAACCATAAACTGGTCCCAAATCTCCCTCTTCTCTGGTGCTAAAACCCTGCTTATCCAGGAACTCACGTGATCCATTAGCATCCCAAATCTTCACACCTTTTGCAGAGAGCTCTTTGGCATTTGTAGAACCCTACAAAACACAGACAGTAAGAGTCTACCTCCTAATCCCAACACTGTGGACACGCTTTGAAACAGCTATATTAAGCTTTGCTAGTCTACAGTATTTCTCCACTTATAAAGGATGAACAATCTGATTAATGTACTTGATGAGACAAAATGTTACACTTTTGAGTAACATACTAGGATGAAGTTTGAAGTGCTACGCTGCTATTATTAATCTCAGTGTTCTTCTAACTTTGTGAATTCACAAACACTATAGGCTCAAGGTCAACTGTAGTATATTTCATACACACAACTGCAGAGAACAAGATTTTATTTTAAAGATGGATGAAAATAAACAAAAAAATTATGGCCTAGCCATTGTCTTTGCCAAGCCACCTAAAATGAGCTTAAGGTCTTAAAAATCCTTTTGTTAACACAAGAAATTGCACTGAGCTCTGCAACATGTCCAAATCAGCACACTTAAAAGTCCGACACAGAAACTGTTCTGTTTTCAGGTGTGTCTAGTCGTTTATATTTGACAAAAGATACTTAAAAAAAATGAATTGTATTTGAGTCCTGCTATCTAGCAAATGGTTAGGTAGATTTTTCCATACCTGCACAATGCCACAACATATAAAAGAATGCTTATTTTGCAATGTATTATCTAAAGTTGATTTTCAATACTCTATAGCTCTTAGCTCTATTAGATCTCAGGGTTTTGCTACTGAAAACTCTAACATCTACATCAGTCTTACTTCACCTGTGGTTCTGCACTGCTTGTTTCTGTTCAAATCAAGCTATCTCAATATTAAAAAACAGATCATTAAATTTCCAACAATCCACTTCGTATTATTTCTTAATCAAACTCTAATAAAAGAGACTATTCTAGGCTTTATAACTGTGGGGTATTGTCAAATCAGCAAAAGTCCTCACTGTTTTAGACATTTTCCCTTAAAAAGAAACAGAAGAAAAGCTCTTCTGATTGGTACCAGTGCAATACATACCCTAAAATGCAGAGAATATCTTGAAGGTAATGGCCTTGCACTATGCTTAGTCAAAATATTAGGTGGTTGTACTTCTTCTGTTTTGTCATATGAACAGAAGCATCTGCAGTTACCCCAAGTTCCTTCATCTAATTCACACTAGTTCATTCTGTTGATGATACCCTCAGACACAACACCCAAACATCCAAATACTAAACCTTGATGAACCATAGCAGCTCCTCCAGCACACCTTTCCAGAATACCCTCTTAGTTGTCAGCAGTGGAAACTGATCTGAAAAAGAGATTCAGAGTATCAGAGATGACCAGCAATTTGTCATGGTGAATCAAGTTTGTTCTCCACACAGAGGGTAAGGACACCATCTGACATTCAGAGGTTTCAATATGAAGTAAAGAGTTGGGAAAGAATGTGTAATTCTCATATGCAGATCAACGAGACTTTTATTGTCCTGGTCAGTGGGGGAAGATGAATTATCTTTGCGGACTGGATGATCTCTGCTGTGAGGAAGCCATGGAAAGCAGATGCTACAGATAAAATCGCTGGCAAATGTATTTCACAACCATCCCTCCTACTAGGCTTGAATGGCAGGAAGGACGAAGTGAAGCTATCTCAAGACGTAATCCCTTTTTCCACCAAGTAACAGCCATAGGGCTGGGCCAGGCCTAGCTGGTGGGCCGAGAAAGAGAAGGGGTCCGAGTTGCCGCAGGCTGGTGGCCAGGGAGAGGGCGGGACAGCTGACGGGACGGGCCTAACCGCCTCCACAGGCCACTGCACCGGGTTCCAGTCCCGGCTTTGAGCGGACGGAGGCCTCGCTCTCTGCAGACGAGAATGGGACAGCCCCGAGGAAGATGGCGTCTCTCCCCGCCCCCCAGCGCGGGGCCGCGAAAAAAAAAACCCAGCGCGGGGCCGCGACCGCTGAAGCCGCGGAGGGCAGCGGCAGAGAGCCACTGCTATGGGTCTAGGTGATGCCAACCTCTCAGGCTGTACCGCGCCTGCATGCCGAAGACGGAGATGGTACCGGTGCCAGTGCGATCCTCCTTCCGATGGCCGTGCTGCAAGATGTGCTGGACCTGCC
>NW_010409237.1:0-14156 GCF_000710305.1 Buceros rhinoceros silvestris
AGGGAGGGAGAGAGAGAAATATCTGCCCCAAAAGAAATGAGTGCCAACTGTCAAAGCTCATCATGCCAGCAGAACAACTCTCGTCCTGTTCCTGATCCACATTCATCAGATGGTGCTCATGACACCAACACTACAAAAAAAATCTACTTGTGTATTATGGACACCCAGGTTTGTACAGAAGCAGAGTCACGTCAAAGAGCAACACCAAAATACACTCCTCCTTATGCACTCTATGACTTCAGCCCATAAATGGCCCAAGACAGCTTTTAAAATTTCTTAGTAGGATCTTCTCTCCTCCTTAGCTAACAAAGCTCCTCCCCTCCCTACTTCACAACCTAAAACCTTCTTGCTCAGCCCAACCTGCCAATGTGAACTCTGGAGCACGGACTGCCTCCTGAGCAGACACTCGGAAGTTTGCAAACTCCCTGAGCAAGTGAGGCAGAGGAATACTGGCTGTTGCTAGGAGAGGAGCTTTTGTCAAGCAGCAGGCTTCCTGCTAGACCTACACATGCGCCCAGGGCAGGGAAGGAAAAAAACCCACAGGCCCCAACAAAGATGCCTTGTGAATCACAAGGCGTTTGCCATCTGTTGCTGTATCTCAGAGCATTGTCGTGGATGTGAAGGAGGCCCTGCTGGTCCCTTCAGCTGATTAACTCGTTCACATGGCCAGGGGCACCTCTCTGCAATGCAGATCTCACTAAAACAACTGCACTGGCAAGCTGTGATTTAATGAGAGCATGGCAATAAACTGTCCTCAAAAATATGATGCTAGAGTGCAGTTTCTCCTGCTGGGTGGCTAGAAGGCTCCTTTCTGGATGAGATCAGAAAAGTTTAAATAGCATTTATTGGAGAGTAACTGTTTCCCTCGCACAAAATGTTAGTGGTATCACATGCAGCAGATAAATGAAAATGAAGCAATCAGTAACTCATCCTGAACACAGCACTCTTTCTCCTGCAGGACTCCAAAGCACTTTTCACCTGACTAACCTCAGCACATGGTGGCTGTGCTACTCTGTGTGAGCACACAAGTGGCCACAGGATGGAACCAGAAGAGTATGTCACTAAATGTCACTAACAAACTGCACCAGGAAAACATGACGCCAAGTGCCTGGCTGCTGTTAGAAAAAGCCAGGAGCTAACTGATACCTCATTTTATAACACTCAGGTAGAAACAGATTTTGGCTTTACACCTTCCTGAAGCAAAGGATCTAAGAAAATCATAAACTTTGTCTCTACAGAATATCGGAGGGAAGGCTCAACATATCTTGGCATGCTCAGAGGCCAGCGAGGAAGGTCAGGTTTGATGGGGCTTTGAGCAACCTATCTAGTGAAAGATGTCCCAGCTCATGGCAGGGTTGTTGCACTAGATGATCTTTATAAAGGTCCTTCCCTATCCAAATCATCCTGTGATTCTATGATTTTAAGTTACTGAGCAAGCTACGGTCATTTAGCGAGGCACACCATAAAACTTTGTCTCTGTAGGTGACAGTGATGCTTTCTCCACATTCACAACCAGAAGCAAAGGTTCTCTCAGGGAAGAGACTTCCCACCTCCCCCATATTCTGTTTGACCCCTCCTTACCTTCATAGCAGTCCCGCACTGTTCCAAAGTAAACATAGTACTGGTCATTGGTGAAGAACAGGAGACTAAGCCATGAGTCAAAGGCGTAAATGGGCACAATGAAGAGGATCCGAACAATGTAGCGCTGTTCGTTTGGGCAGCTATAGCAGCGAAGATGCATGTAGATCTGAGAGGATGGAGATGGGAAACCAGGATCAGCGGTATATGGAACAGAGAAGAGAAACTAGAACTGGAGAGTCAGTTGAGCCAGAAAAAACAAACCAGCAAAACACCTCTTGATTGCCTCCAGCAGCCTCAAAGTGACAAACACTTAAAAAGAATAAAATCCCTGTTATCATATGGCATCAGTACAGCATCCCTTAGTTTGCAGAGGGGAAAGAGCAGGAAAAGGAGGTAGATGCATTTCTAATCTCATTTCTGCTAGGGAATTAATTTACTGTAATTATCATCACCTTGCCCATATTCTTTTGTTCATACCTTTTTTTTCCAGTTATCAATCCTATATTCCTGCATCGCAAGATTCACAACACCACGGGCTGCTTTTCTCTGAAGAGGGAAGGTGCATGCACTTTGCGCATGGTCGTTGTAAACACTCTCACTCTCTTGGCAGTTTTGGATGCTTTTAAAACTTTGACCTGAAACAACTCAGGAGAGCCCTTCATAGCACTGCCAGGAGCTGATAAGTCACAGCCCATCTGCTCAAAAAGTGCCATTCTGCACATTGGTGACAGCACAGCCACGAAGCGTCAGCCGTCAAGTGAGCACTGAGCTCATGCACCATGCTCAAAGGAAGCACGCAGTCACACCGTTTGTTTTGTCTGACTGCACACATGCCAATCCCCCTAAGTCACTGTCTGAGGGGACTGCAATGTCCTCACCCTACCCACTCGCACCGCTCAGTTTGTTAGCCGTCATTAAATCCCACACCTAGGATGCTTTTTCACAGAATACCCATCTCCTGGGAAAGGTATTGACCACAAGCACACCCTGAAGATGAGCACCACTCCTGCAATGGCCTAATAATACGGCCAGAGCTTCGGCATGAGTTGCAGTACGTTCTGTCAGCCACGGAGTCAAGAGAGGGCACAATCTCCGGAGGCAAGGCCTCCGTACAGCAACCCCCATCAAGCTGCTAGTTTATTACATATATGCCTCATGACTGACTGTTTTTACTGCCTGAAGCAGCACAAACATTTGTCTGAAGCTTCACTCTGCATTGAGGGGTACTGTGAGGATTCTCCAACGTCTAATGGAACACACACTGATGATGCTCTCACTTTTACCTCATAAGGGAGATGGAGTTGTCTCTCTCCCCAACTATCTGTTGCTCATGTCTCCCGGCCTCTTGACCAGACCTGGTCAAAATCAACTGAAGGGCTCAAAATACTTCTGTTTCCTCTCTCTATCCCACAAGGAGCTCACAAAAGCTTCATTTTTTGAGAAGAACAGGTTGAAAATAAACTAACAAACCTTAGGGATATTTTTTCCCTTGTGACAACCCCAGTGACGCACCTCACACAGTACAGGGACAGCTGACACCAGAGTTCAGATGACTCTAAGCTTTGCCCTTGGGATGTCACGAGAGCCCTGCTATGTGTGTGCCTACTAGAGCGCAGTAACTGCTGCCTTCTAACGGGACAACAGTGTGTTTCAATCAACACCGTCTCTCTGGCACTGACCTCCACTGGTTTCTTCTGAGAAGGGCATTAATGCCTAACTGTGCAATGCTATACTGCAGAGGAAAGATTTCTTCCTGCTCTCAGTAGGCAATCAATTTGTGCTCTAAAACAGGAGGATCCATGGCACTTGTAATTGTTACCTAAGCTGGTGAAACTGCAGGTGTTACTCTTATTCATCAGTGATTAATCCATTTTTGAACTTCACTAGCCCCTGCACTCCATCAATGGGCTGTAGTTTTCTATATCCTAGTCATCACTCTGGAATCTACGGACCAACAGGTACAAAATACAGGTTGATAAATAACAGGGCTTGCGTTCCCCACTGTGCTTTACAGTTCACACGACAACTGTGTGAAAGAGAGGTATGGAACAGGGTGCAAGGTTTCACTTGTCCTGACTTCCTGAACACCTGCCTCAGAAAGAGAGGAGGGAAGAAAAACTAAAAAAACCCATTTCCTGCTACTCCTTTCTGCAGCAGAGTTCAGCCTGTGGAATTCACTGGCACAGGAGATCAAAGGAGGTATGTCAAACAACAGATGACCGTGATCATTTAGCTAACAGCTGACACAGTGACAAAATGGCTAGGTTCAGCTACAAGATCTGGGAAAGGATGGCTTGAGATAACACACCTTTCTGCAAACACTCAGGAGATGGACAAATGTTTTACGCCTGCTAGTTTCAAAGCATTTGCTTGCTCTACATTCACACTGCAGAAAGTTTGAACCCCAGCAGAAAAAGGCCTTCATATATAAGTTGCCACCTTGATCAGCACAGATAATATATCAGACCCTAAAGAGGAGGTCCTGGTACCACTCCAGAGCCCCATCACATAGCTGTATCTGGCAAAGATACACCAGATAATCACGTATGTTCCTCCAGCAGGGAAAAGGATGAGAAGTACAAGGGACAGGGTTTTACCTGATGGCAGGTGACAAGCAAAGCTGTCCATACAAAGAAACCTGAAATGGCCTGAGCAGCGGTGGTCATGAGGAATATTGGCTGCTCCACAGCAGTAGGGCTGCCATCCTCTGGCATCCAGGAGAAGTTGGGAGCCACAGCTGGAGTGGTGGCCGCTGACCCCAATCCAGGGGCTGCAGTGATGTCAGTCATCACTATCATGGTGCCTTTTGGTCTGAGGTTCCACTTGCGCTTGCTAGAGAGCCACCCACGAGCCAAGACCTGTCAAGGAAGAGAACCAAAAAGCAATTGAATCAAACTGAAAGGACTTAGGAGCATAATGATAACAGTACTTGCGTCTCTCACATGCCTTTCACCAGTCTCTTCTCATGCTTTACAAGCAGGACCTGCATAAGTCTGCCACTGCCACCCTTCGTGATACAGCAAATCATGTGGTACTCAGGAACCTCTCTATCCCTCACAACACAGTCTCCCTGAGATCATGAAACTGCCACTGCCATTGTCACCACCCTTCTGCAATAAAAATATGCTATAAAAATATTTAAGAACAAGATGAATACAGCATCCACCCAAGACCACAAGAATCTGCCAAGTCCTGAAAAGCCAGAGTCTTATAGTTTCATTTGGAAGGCACCACAAAGTGTCACTGGGCAGCAAGAGGGAAAGAAGAGCATCCTTATTTCTCCAGCAAACCTCCAACTCTCCTACTGCCATTCGGAAAACTACACTCGGCCCAAAGCACCTTCATTGGAAGGATAGGTGCTGAAAGTATTCCTTGTTAGAAAGAAGAGCATGAAAGCAATGCTTTACCAAACATTATATGGCATAGCACACTTATCCAGCCTGTCATTAAATCCTCTAACCTAGCATTGTTTTCTACATGACCTGAATTTAACCTGATTGGCTTTTAAAAGCCAATTGACCCAGAACACAAGCATACACAGGATTTCAAAGCAGCATGACCCTTAGTCATTTCCTGGATGAAAAGCTATTTTCTTTCAATAAAACAAATTCTTGAAGGTCTAAGATCAAAAGCAGCTATTATTTTCAATTTGGTTGTAAGCAGGCTCTAATGTGACCTCTGGATTGGAGGAAGATAACCCACTTAATTCAAGATCACAAGCAGTCAACCACTGGTTCTATCCACTAGAAGAGCTGCTTCTGATGCAGTCACAGTAAAGACATGGTTATTAAGAGGAACGGCATAATACTGCCTCCTCCTGATAACCTCCTAACAGTTTTGGGGATATCCTTTCTGTAAAAGTGCAAGACATACCTCTTGCACAGGCCTTTAAGATCAGCAGATGGAAAGGGCTTCAGAAATGATCCATCACCACAGTTTACAGCTGCAGCAGGGAAGGACACAGCTGTCATTTACCGAAAGGTCGCAGCAGAACACGAAAAAGAGTACACATTCACAGATGAACCATCCCAGCCCGGCTTCACCTGAAGCTACAGCACAAACTAGGGAACAGGCACCCAGTAAAAACAGAGGGCCAGAAGCAAGTAATACCCCACCACACACACACTAAGGTGTACAACTGAACCCTCCAGCACATGCTTTTCCAAACCACGCACTTGCACCAGCGGTGTGCAGCACTCTAACTATACTTACACCATATTCCACCTCATTTCTGCTTTCTTCCACGGGGGGGAAGAGAACAAATACAAATCCTGAGAAATAGCCATACTTTTTAAAGCAGATATTATCTTACTATAGAGGGAGCTGCACAACTATTACGTTTTAATTTACAGAATAAATTTCTTTGTTCTTTCCAGTTACTCTTTTTCAAAAATATTCCACTCCTAGTTACAGCTTTCCATAAGTGCACATAATGAAGGGTAGTTCCCTTCCAGTCCTGACCAGTACAGAAAATATAATGTTAAGTTTTGAGTTTCAAAGCATACACACACACATTATAAAAACCTATACTATATCTAAACATTTAGAGAGATGAAGGCTGGATGGAGGTGTCACAAAGTAGCAAGGTTTTTATTGCTTTGAGAAGAAAAGGGTTTCTACCCAAGTGACTTCTCAAGTGACTGAACGCTCACAGTCATGAGAGTGCTTCCTCTAAGCTCACGAAGGGCACATCTAAAATGAAACCAGAGCAGATGCACCTGTGGTTAACCTAGCTCTAAATAAAGTCTAGCCAGCTGCAATCCTGCACATCCCAGTGCGCTTTGGGAGCTATGCAAGAGAGGAAGCTGCTAAGCCCTTCCTAAAGTTCACGGAGGAGAGGATCTCTACTGCAGACCACCAGTGGCAGGTGGGGCAGGACCTGGAGTTCCACACTCCAGCAAATCAAACAGCGTAGACCCAAACACAGTGTCTATTATGTTAGCAGAACTTAACATCTGAAAGGGAATTCCTCCATTTCCCTGCATTCCTTTTAAAGCTGAAGCTGAAACAGCAAAAAATGATCAGCAAGCATTCTGACGTGACAAGGGTTACATATTCAGAAGCAAGGACACTTACAAGTTCAAGTCGTATACGTAACCTTAACACTGCCCCCTTGTGATTATACATCAACTGTCATTAATTACATGATTATGCATTATTCTTCACTTAATCCCCTTTAATTCACACAATCATTGAAACTAATAACTCTTTCTGACACTGTGTTCTGAAAGAAAATATACAAACTTTGTTAACCAGAACACCACTTCTCTTCTCCTATCCCAAACCCCAATCCAACTCACCTATAAGTACCCCTCTGTTTCTCACAGTTGCCCCTGAGGACAACTTCCTAATCGCTTGATCCTTTTTATTGGCTGTTCACATCAGTTTGCAGTTCATTCTCCTTGCTAGTGAAACACAAAGGAACATCGTACTCCTGAATCTGCAAAATTAAAAAGTACTTTCCAAATTATCCCTTCTAATCTCCTGAAGTCCCACACACCATTGCTACAGTGACAGGTCTAAGCAGTGCACAAAGCTATTATGAAAGACTACTGCATGCAAGAAGCTGAAGCTGTAGGCGCAATTCAGGTAATAGCGCAGATGACTGGAGCCTTAACTAGCCGGATGGATTTCAGCTCATTCACTACCACCAGCTCAGAGTCTGGTAGCTCCTCTTTTGCCTTGTTGAAAAAAACATCATGAGGGCAGGCTACAGCAGCTCTCTTAAAAGGCCTTGTTTTCAAGATGCCTCTTCCCCACCGTGCAACGGGACACAAGCCCAGCACATCATTAGAACAGGCTTCCAGCAAAGGTGGTGCCTGGGAGCACACCACAGCAAACACGCTGTCTTGACAAGCTACAGACTGAGCACCTTGGTGTAAGCAGTTTTCCTCTTACCTGACACAGTGAATGTGTTTTCATACTTGTTCCTTGGACACCTACCTCCATCACAGCCCATGTCAGTGTCACAAGACTTATCTTCCTGCTTCCTCTCACACATGGCGAAAAAAGTCTCTTCCAACAGCCACAAAGCTATTTCATATTCACCTTGATCTTCTCCATTTTCCCCACCTTGCTATTCCAGCTGTGCCACAACTTGACGACAGTTAGACTGCTGGCTGTGATCTTTGTTCTGTGCACTCCTCCCAGCTGGCTATACTCCTCTGTTGTTTCTTGCGCATTTTAAGCTCTTTGGGACAACCATCTTTTTGTTCTCTGCCTGTACAGTTCCCAGCACTGCAAGGTACCAAACCATGAGGAAAGCACTTGACATTACCATATGGCAAATCGGGGGCCGTTAGAAACCTAAATTACCAGTGCAATACAAACCAAACCAATCTAGTGCATAATACATTTTGAAGAGTTCCTTACTCTTCTGCCATATCCTGTTTTCTCTCTCCATCTCTTTCATCTCCATCTCATTGATTCCATTTCAAGAGAGGGTAAAGTTACTTGCACGCTTATTCTCTCTCTCTGGAGAGCTCTCCCAAATATATCAAAGGCAAACATTTCAACACTTCCAAATTTCACTCTTGAAGCTTTCCCCATCTCCAGCTGACTACCTTGCTCCCTCCGGAGGTAACCTGCAATATAGCACACGTCCCAAACAGGACCACAAGAACAGATAGCCAGGAAAAGCACCAAACTTTGGAAACTGGAAACAAGCACACATCTGGATGAACACAGAGGGCTTTCAGACAAAGGCTTAGGTGTATTTCAGGATGGCTGCAGGAAACCTGGATCAGCTGGTACAATTCCTGTGTGTGGGCTATGTGAGCTTCTGGCAGTGCTTAGATCTGCGTGAGGTCTACACCCAACAACCCCAAACGTGGAAGGCAGAGGTGACACCTGCCTAGATGCTATTATAAGTTATACACATTAGAGCAAGCCAGGACCTTGCACTGCTAAAGCATTAGCTTAAACACCAACCTAGTACCAACTTAAATTTATCTAACAGATCTTCTGAAAGCACTTTAGGAATATTAGGGTCTGCTCTCAATGCAAGGAGGAGAAAAGAAAATAAAGCGAAGCAATGTGCTATTTATACCAAGATAACTATCCTGAGAAAATAACCTAGAGACACAAAACACTGTTACTGAGATCCTCAATGGAGAAAGGGCTCCAACCTGCATGGGGACCAGTTCTGTTAGAGATACCACACCCATGTAAAGCTAGTGGGGATGTGTCTACAGGGCCTGCATCCACAGAAAAACAGCAACACGGTAATTCTTCATCAGGAGCAAACTGCCATTCCTGCATCTTTTAGAGCAGAGACTTTCTGTCCCTAACAGTAACATGGCAGCTTCCTCACTGAAAATAAACTTCTAACAGTAAGCAGAGGTGATGTGGCACAAGTGAAAACAAAAAACTTCAATTCTGGCTTGCATGAAGGCATGAAAAATGCTACCGCTGAGGAGGAGCTACTTCTGCGTAAACAAACACAAATATGTAAGAGACATTTCTGATGCAACGAAAGTGGTGTAAGAGGAGGGAGAAAATATTCAAGTTTGTTCCTTCAGTTTCTTGTAGGTGTACTTCTGAATATACATTCAATTGTGTATGTAAAACATATTTAAGCTCTAGTAAAGGAGGAGCAGGGTGCCTGCTCTGAGCAAGGTCCACTCTATTGCGGTAGGAAAAGATCTCCAAATGACATGACTCTGAAGCTGGTCTCTGCCATCTGCAAACACAATCTAAGTTTTTAAAATAGATCATCTCCTCTGAGGCTAAAAGTATTTCGTTTCTAAACTGCTGAGAGAGCAAAGAATGATGCACATAGCTATCCCATGAAAGAGTCTTAACAGCTAATCCTCCTCCTGCTGTACAAGATACGGTTCAACAAAACATGCACGACCTGGCTGCAAGGTTCTCCTGCAAAGCTACCAGGCAAGAAATTGCTCCTCCTTAAAACCTACGCCACACTTACTGTAGTTTCAAATGCCTACCATGCTGAATTTTGTTTCTGTTAAGATACCACAAAACCATTTTCCACTCCCCTCTTAACTTCTTATTCCTCCAAGAGTTTCTTCATTAAATTGTACTTCTGTTATAAAGACCAATGCAGAAGTGTCTTGTGGTAGGTTATCTACAGTCTGAATTTTCTGCATCTATTAGGACACAAGCCAGGGCTTCACATTGTGAAAGTAGGAGCTTTATCGTTTTCAGAATGTCCCCTAGACTTACAGTGAGTACAAGAACACACAACAAAGTGGTTCAAGGTTTATTTTAGGCTATTTTAATTATAAGAATGCCTAAAATCACCAACTGGGATCTGCTGTTTCCATTGTGCTAGGTATATATTGCAAATTCATAATTGATTTAAGGTCTTTTTGACCCCCAAAGGCAGGGCATCACCAGCTGATTTGGCAAGAGGTAGGAAAAGGAGGAGGTAGACAAGCAGGACAAAGTAACGTAACCCTACACAGTAAGACAGTCACTGGCGCAGCTCAAACCAGTCATAGTAATAAAAGAAAATCAAATGCTTTTAAATTTATTACTTCTTAAATGGCTTTTGCTCTCTGGGGTAGCATCTAGTTTACTTAGCTATGAGACACGAAAAGGTCCCAACAGTGCATTTTTAAGCTCTCCAGTAGCATTCCCAAAACAATCTGAGCTAAGCATGTGACCTGGCATGCAATTTTTACTAGTGCAACTCATTTACATTTTACTATTCATGCTGGGCAAGGCTTTCTTAACATCAAGTCAGTGAAAGTCACCCACAACACACTCTTCATACGCAGGCACACACACATAACCCCAGACCCATGTGAGCAATACTGTGCTCTGCTAGAAGATGGGCATTTGGCTTTACAAAAACACGCAGTGACTGCACTTCCTATCACCTTAAAGCACTTCTCTCTCTGCACAAAGTCAGATCCAAATGCCGTTCTTTGCAATGTTACTTGTCAGAGGAATAAGCAGTCTGAATGCTGAAGAGATTTTTCCTGGTCACAATTTTCAAAAGAGCTCTCACTGCAGTCAGTGAAACAAGAGAAAAGTGTTGTTGGGACATAAAGCCAGTAGCATCAGCATGAGCAGAGCAGGAAAACCCTAAGCCTCAGAAGCAGAAGGCACCTAGGACCAAACCGCAGAGCAAGGTACTTGACCACTACACCATATTCTAGAGATGATCTGACAACTATGTACACATAAGAGCACACCGTACACACAAACAGCTTAGCCTCCAATGAGGCCATGCCTTTCCTTTTCATTAAAAGGAAATTACATGCCACAAAAATCTTTCCACTCCCAGCTCATGCAGCCCCCACCCATTTTGGTAATCCACACACACTCATCTGAAGAGAGAGCAGCTCCCCCCCACCATGCACCCATTTAGAAATTCAGAAACAACAATAAAACCCTTTTACCCTAAGCCGTGCTCTTTTCTTTCCAGAGTTTTTTTCTGCTCTATTAATTTCTGTTGTCTCACTGTATTCACAACCCTCCTCCCCCCATCCTTCTCCTCTTTTTTGTTTCTTTTTTTTTTTTGTGGACTGACCCACATTGTGATAGGTCAACATCCAACATCCAGTCCCTTTTTTGGAAGGGGACAGGAAAAAGAGAGGAAGGGGGAGGGAAAGGAGGACAAAGGATGGTCCTCAACCTTCCAACCATTCCTTCAAGAGCAGGATCAAGCACACTTGGGCCATGTACTGTGTCCCTTTCCCATTTTCCCAGCAGCCCCACTCCACACAAACCAGTCAAGCCCTTTGCTCCCAGGGGAGAAACATAGAAAGACTACAAAGATATTCTGCAATTGGCAGAGGAGAAAGACAAAACAAGAAAAAAGATGTGTTGTAAACACTTGTGTCCAGTACAACAGAGGAAGTTTGTGTTTCATTTTCCAAATTCTCAAGAACAAAGTCAAATCAAAACTTATTCTACCACCACTTGTGCTCATCCTTTCCCACCATCAAGACAAAGGAAGCAACAGTTTTAAAATTGCCACAGGGTTATACAATTACTCTAAGAAGAATCAGAAGTTAAACACTACAGCAGGCTCAAAAGCCTGTGAACTTGCAGCAGTAAAACATGAAGGGTTTTTTTCTTTTATATTGGCGCATACTTTTCCACACAGGAACTAACATACATAATAATCTATCGGATTAGACCCATACTTAAATTTAGTGAGTAAATGTACTGGAAGAAGCCAGACATCTTACCGCAAGCCTAGGCAACTGTGCTGCAAAGCATGCAAGGGAAATGGCACATCTGACTTCCCTAGCAATCCATCTCTGATGCAAAAATGTAGCAGGGATGAACACTGCAGAAGTAAAAACAGTGATTCTCAACAAAGCACCCAAAGCCGTTCACTACAAAGCCATTCTGTTTTTGCTAAAATAATATCTGATCTGCTAAATTTTGTTTGTGGATTTTTAAAAAACTCCAGACATAAGACACATACATCCTCTTGTTAATTCCCCAAAATCATTGACTCCTAATTTCATTGCTCCTGTTCAACACCATCCCTTCCACAGTCCTCTCCTGCCCTGGTACTCCATGAAGAAAAATAAAAACCCTACAGGTGCAGACTTCTAAAGGCAGAATTAGGAGCCTTGTATTCCAAGCCTTCTGGGACAGGAGAGTTCCTCCCCACATAAAAATGCCAAGCCCTAGACACATCAACTTTACTAGTTGAAGAATGAGCCCAGATACAGCACTTCCCTTATAGAAAAGTTACCTCTGGACGCTCACAGGCAGAGAGCAATGCCTGGAGGAGGAAACCCTTCTCACTCTCACTGGCATAAGCAAGTAGAGGCAACATCAGAGGAGAAAACTTTGCCTGGCATCCTTTTCCAAAGGCTACTTACACCACAGAGTCACTAGAAGCTGCTCACCCTTTCCTGACTCAGCACCAAAGCTGACCACAGAGGTCTGCAGAGAACTCATCAATACTGTCTGAAGCTGACAGATGCCAACAGCTGCTAAAATACAGTTCAGGGCAATTCCAAAATATCTCCTCTGTACCCCAGATGTCACCAACAGCAAGGCACTTTCTCTTTACAGAAAGGGGCACAACAAGATCCACCTGAAAGGGTGCGTGCTTAAAAAAAGCCAAGACTTCAACCCAATTTTTTCCAGATTCCATTAACATTAAATTACCCAGATGGATGAAGTTGCCTAAACGGGAATTTATATGAGTAACTGCTAGCTTAAAACTCTGCTGTAAAATCAGTGCCACCACAAAGCCATAGGGACACGGGAAAGAAAGTCTGACAGAAGAGTTTGGTGGAGGAGAGAGGTCACTCTCAACTCCCACGAGGCAATTAGCTGCAAATAGCTTCGCCCACCACCAACCAGCATTTCCTAGCAAAACTGAAAGGAGGAGACAAGACGTGGTGAGCCATGAAGAGTAATTCACTCTTTTCTAATCTGCCTCCTCAGGTGACTGGCTTGTCCAGGTTCATTTTAAATAGCCTGCACAAAGGCACGGCTACTTACGTTGCTGCTGCCCGGGCTGTATCTGTGCTGGAGATGACCAGGCAACTGCGGGCTCCCAAGCAATCAGCTCAGCAGCCTCCAATAGCATCCACATCATGTTTCACAGCCTGGGGAGGGAACAACGGGCCAGGAAGGTCAGCTTTTAAGGTATTATTTCATCTCATCTCCTTCCCAAAGCCTCACTGCTGCACTAGGTAACATGTTGCAGTCATTTCCCTTTGCTGAACCAGAGAGATCTTTCTTAACTTTTTGCCAGAGCTGATCAGGGGCCAAATGTACAACATACCCAGGCAGAAAGGAATGCTTTCAGGTTAGACACAAAAAATTTGACGCCATGACACCATCTCTCTACGTTCTTGGTCACTCTCCCTTTCACAACATCCTCAAATAGCTGATCCTTTCAGTATCATCAGACTCCCAGGCACTGTGACTGTCAGATAATAACAGCAGTATTCTTATCCTTTCGATCCAGAGACAAGACTTGAGGGTGGGGAGACAAATATCCAGGTACTCTATGGGTTAAAGGACCTTCAATGCTGCAGGTAGAGCATGCAAGTTATTTCTCCCTTCAGGTTTCCTGTAAATTACATCCCTCAGGGTTTATAAAAAACTGGTCACACCCAGATACAGCACGGTTTCTGGGTAGCTTATCTATACACTACATTTTCCCTGGACACAGCTTGCTCTGTTGCCTTCCCAGACATGTTATTTACACCATTACAAACAAAATCCCCATACAGGTTGAGCTGACTTCTAAAGACTAGAGGGAATCTTGCTATAATCAAGTACTCCAGTCACCTGCCTCTTCCTAGAGGAGGAAGACTCTGAGGCAAGACTCCTGGAGAGTGGGTGCAACTCTCTACTTCAGCTGGCAGAACTTCACCTCCAAAACCTTCCTGGGGAATGGCTGCTCTGAAAAGATGTCCAGCTACTCTCTCCTAAAGTAGTCCACAAGAGGAAAGAAAACAAACAAACAAAACCCCAAACACCTTTTCAAAAGAGCATTTCCAGACCAAGCACTATAATATTTCAATAGTTATCTTAGCTAAGTGTTTTAATCCATCTTATCACAGCGTTAAACCGCTTTCAGAGTCCCAAGTGTTCTGGTAGGGTATAATGTCTTGGCAGGGAAA
>NW_010409237.1:14260-17037 GCF_000710305.1 Buceros rhinoceros silvestris
GAAAGCAAACTGCACAGAGTTTGGGAAGAAGCAAGAACAGCACACAACACACACACCCCTCCAGCGAACAGATGGTCAAGTCAGCACACAAAACCCAAACATGACGCTATTCTCTACAACACCCCAATCTTCCAGGGCCTCAGCAAGTGCCATCAATCACAAGCTCTAAGACAGATAAAAGCTTCTGTCCCCAGCGCTTGCTGTTCAATAACATATAGCAGCTTTTTTACGAGGCTAGCTAGCAGCAGTCGTGTCCTAGCAAAGCTCTACGGGGAAAAAGGTTAAGTGCAGTTTCTGAGGCAGTACTGTTCTCTTGACTCTGCAGACAGCCCAATACATACATTCAATAATGTTTTATAACCTTGGTTTCCTCAATTTTAGCATGAAAACCCTGTGAAAATTAGTCACAGCAGCAGCCCTTCAAAATCAACAAGTCTGATTCGCCACTTCATATTTTACCTCAACCTCACTTTGAACAAAGCAACACTAGGCTCTTGAAGCAGCTAGAATCAACCAACAAACATCTCCTGAGGAATTCACTGCTCCCACCAGCCATTGCTTCAAGAGTTCAAAGACATCCTTTGAGCTGCTGGAAAATGAAACAGATACTTCTGCTAGAAGGAGCAGGCAAGAGTTCTCCATCACCGCAAACAGAAGCCAATTAAACATGGACCCAGAACAGCAGGGGCGGAGGGATGAAGGACAAGTTCTATCACATGTAAATTAAAAGGTGGTTGTCTTAAATCAAAACAGGATTATTACACATTTTAGTTAACTCAGCAGTAGAACTGGATAAAGAAAGGGACTGACATTTGGGAGGGGAAGGGGTTTAGTTTTTTTAAAAGTAACTTTAATTATGAGTTGGAAGAAAAAAACCCCAAACAGGGGTTTCCCCCAAAAAGGAACCCACCCTTCCTTTATCCACAAGAAGAAAAGAACCCTAATCCCACAACTGCAAACCGCAAAAGCTCATCTCTCAGCGTGCTACTACCAAACAGGCAAACAACTGGACAGAGAACTAGGCAGATTTCTAGCTGTATTCTGTCAAATCGTTAGAAACCAGCCAGCTCGGAATGCTTTCATCATATCAAACCAGCTAGTTATGCTGAACTTTGTTTTCTGACCAGCTTGTGCATGTCTAAGAACCTTCCCCTTCTAACTGCCACGTGTTCCAAGGAGAAGGCCAAATAAAAGTACAAAAGATGCCCAAGAGGCTGGGGAGGCATTCTTCCCTTTCCGCTGCATTTCCAAAACACCACCTGTTCTGCTCTCTGAACCGACTGTAAAGACCTGAGCAGGACACAAAGAAAAACATCTTCCCACATCACCGAAGAGGCTAGAAATGCTGCCTTCAGAAGCAATGCTTTCCTGATCATTTTACTGATTTACATTCAGCAAAACTGAATCACTTCAGCTCCACACGCAGAGGTAACCACCTGCTGCATACATGCCAATTAAGGTTTACAGCGCAACCATAACAACGACGGTATTGAGGACTTAAAAACTGCTCCACCAGTCCAGAGCAGATTCCAAGCCCATTTTCTTGGGGACAATGGCAAAAAAAAAAAAAAAGCCTGAAGTAGGCCTTTGTGGACTACCTTCACCATAAAAAAGCTCTCCCTAAAGCCCTATTGTTTAGTACTCAGCCTGGAAGTGTGAGAGTTTATGTTTTCCAAAATTACCACACAAATACAAACCTTTAGTATTAGAAATCTGAATAACCAAACATTTCTGGAGAAACCTCTGGTCCCTTTTAGGGAGGCTGCAAAGCTTTTAGACTCAAGGGTAACTTCCAGCAACACGAGTTCAAAGGAACAGTTAACTATTGTATTAAAAAAGCTGAGTCTTTGTTAGTGGAATGTATGCTTTATTATATTTGCATTGACTGTTGAATTTTTCTTGCAGGATAGGAAATAGACATTTCTATTCATTCTGTTAGCCTTTGCTCTATTATTGATCAGTGCCTTCTATTTTTCTCTTCAACAGAGGTAAACGGTCTTCTCTCTGAGGAAGCCTGTCTATGTTTTCAATAATTACTCCTGTTCAAGCTCCTTATGTGGCAAGAACAGTTTCAAACTTTTTGTAAATAGGAACCATCTTCAGTATTTCCCACTCCTCCTCCTCCCACTCTTTACAGCTTCGTGGTGTTCCAGGCAGCTTTCACAGAGCTGTCCCTGAAATCACTCCAGTCCCTCTCCTGGATCACAATTCATCAGAATCCAGGCACTCACACTCGCACTCACTCAGGGCTCCAAAACCCTCCCTCCACTATATGTTGCAGTTGCCAAGACTGAATTAGCCCGCACGTAGCAACTGAGCATGGAGCAAGCTACCGTGAGCATCCAAACAAGATGCATCATAACTCACCTGCGAAACAGGAGCACACAGGCACAGTTATAACCTCTTCACACACCTACCAGATCAGCACACATACACACACATGGTGTCTGTCAGTCCATCCAGCCTGAACCAAAGGAGGCAGAGCAAATACAAACCTGGTGCCCACTGCTCTGCTGTGGTCTAGTGCTGCCAAGCCTGCCTGAGGCCAACCGCACAGTGACACCCACCCTACGGCCACTAAGAAGCATCGGGGGGTGTGGGGACTGTACTGGGACATGGGGTATGCATGTGTGCATCGGGAGACTGGGTGGACTGCAGCAAAGGGACCTTGTGGGAGAGGCAGGTAAGAATTGCGGGGGCTGCATCAGGGGTTGGGGGAGATTATGGAGGGTGCGCTGGTAGCTTGTAGAGGGTGCGTGTGTGTGTATGTGAGAAGC
>NW_010409238.1:0-895 GCF_000710305.1 Buceros rhinoceros silvestris
GCCCTAACGAAGCCCCCCAAGCGGAGAGGGGGCGGAGAGGCAGAGGCGGGTGGGAGCGGGGTGGGGGGAACGGTATTGACACCTTTATGGGGGGGAAATCCAGAAATTCCCCATGTCAGAGGAGCTGGGGGGGCTGGGGTTAGCGCCGAGGCTGCCCCAAACCCCTGCCCAGAGCGGCTGACAGCACCTGCCTGCCCTAACATGTGTGCCTGCCACGCACAGCCATGCACACGCGTGTTTTGGTCACACGCATGCACGTCTGGGCAATGTACAGCCACAACACACGTGTCCCAGCCACGCACACCCGTTTACACCCATGTCCAGGTCACGCACGCCACGCCACGTGTATGTCCTAACCGTGCACAGCCATGCACACGCGTGTCCCAGCCACGCGCACGCATGTCCCAGGACAGGGCCCTGCTGGGACTCTCTCCCTCGCTCTTCGTGACGCCCGAGAGCCACAGAGGCAACTTTAATTCTTTGCACAAACGGCTGCCGCTCGCTCGCATCGCTAAGTGGGTATTGATTTATTAGGCTGTAATTTAAGGCAGAATGTTTTAAAATGAACTCACACACCAAGCCCAGGCACGAGGATAAACAAGACCTGATTTATTTGCTGCTGGGATCTCAGCAGATGCCTGGTGGGGCCGGCAGCACCACGGGGCGAAGAGGGGACTGGGAACCGCTGCAGCCGGACCCTGGTCTGGGCAGACCAGGAGGGGAGCATCGCCCTGACCCCCTGCACATCCCCCTGTGAGGGCTGCAGGGCAGCCCCACACGTATCCTGCACCCCCCCAACTGCCCCATGCAACGTCCCCCAGAAGCCCCCCACCAGGGCGCACGGGATGGGGACGGTGGCAGCGAGGGCAGGGGCAGAGCTGCCCGCACCCAGCGC
>NW_010409239.1:0-1971 GCF_000710305.1 Buceros rhinoceros silvestris
CTCCCCGCTCCGCGGTCAGCCGCGGAGCCCCCAGCCCGGCTCGCTTCCAGCAAGTCGCGGTGGTGCTGTGCTGCCCCCTCCCTTCCCGCCGCGCCTCTTGAAGAAAGCATTTTTTTCCGTTGTCGGAGAGCGTAAATCAGCTTCATCTAAAATCTCGGAAGTGCAAGTCCATCAAATCTTCCTCCTAGTCGCCTGCTACACCTTGCGTGAGTCAGACTGCAGAGCTCCCGGTGCCCTTCTCGCTGTGCGGGGCTGCTCGTGTTTCCCCCTGTCTCGGAGGCAAAAGCAGAAGTGGAATCTGCTCACGCTTTCAGCGGTTCCTTCCCCGGTTGTTGTAGCAGTCGCTGACCTCCAGGCACTATGAATAAACAGCAAAGCTGGGAACAAAAGGAGTCTTCTGGCTGCCATTATCTCACATTAACATAGCAGACGCGCTGCGGTGTGAACAATGCGAGTCTCATTCGCCGATAATCAGCGAGTACCCAGGCATTTGGATTACCAAGGCAACAGGCAATGGTAGAATACTGGGTGGGTGTGTTTTTTATTGTAAAGGAGCAGTCGGATATGGAAACCCAGGTATATTGATAAAGCAGAGCAGAAGGAATGCCTGGTGACAGGGGGGGACTGAGGGCTCGGGGTTGCATACCGACACACGTGAGATAAATAAGACATGGATGAAGCAGGTCTGTGCTGTGAGATGCAGTAAAGATTAAACTGCATTTGTCAAGCTGAAAACCATCATAAGATAATTTCAGCATTTTGAAAAAGGTAACAGGTGGCATGTTAATAACAGGGCTGTTACCGGTGGATTTTATAACTGTAATCTGGGCTGTAGTAATGCGTTGCATGGTCTAGTTGTGTGACAATAGAACTGGGTGTGATGCTTTAATCTTTTTTCCTTTGATCCGATGGATGCTGTAGTCCCATAATGTCAGATTATGGTAACCCCTTCTGCTTGATCTGTGGCAGGAGCGGGCGGGTCTCTAGCATTTTTGTTTCTTACCTGCATAGCTGTGATCGTTTCTTCCACATGGGCAGAACTCAGTTGTGCTTTTTCTGTATATTTGCGTGTGTGCACACACACGTGTGCGTGGGCATACATGAAATCTATAATGTAGCAGGACTCTTGTGTGTATGCAGGGGGGTGTGGGTATGTGCAGATTCAGAAACTTCTGAATTAATCTAATTATTTGACTGGGTACATTTTTCTGTTTTCAGGGGTTAGACCCAGATGCACTAACTCTTGCTGAGCAGCGTGGTACTTTGTAGGCATGGCTCTGTAACTGATGAGACTGTGTGTAGAGTAAGGCGCTAGGAAAGCAGCAGCAAGCATGTCACAGCCTGACCTGCGACAACCCAATGTGAAATGGAAGTCAGCATTCCCCTTCGTGTAGTCATAAGGCATCCAGGCCTCACAGGCCTTGTCAGGACTATAAAGAAAAAGTTCAGGGCTTTCAGCTTCCAGAGATACTTCGCATCACCTTCTGAACTCCGGGCTCGATGTTGCTATCTCAGTCTCCATGCAAACGGCTGTATTGTGTGAATGTGTGTGGCTGCATGAATGGTTATTGTAAATGTCTGTGTTGTTATTTCAAAGAGCAGAGGCAGGGGGTGGTAGCCACCTGTTAAGCTGCAGGTGCCATCCAAACCACCAAGCTGATAAATGGTTTGTTCCTTTCGCCTTTTGATGGCTTCACCTGCATCTGCTCACTTAGAATGGGTTCAGAATGCTTCTGTTTTCAGACAGTTTGCCAGAAAACAGTCTTCCTGCTTTTTATAGTGAATTACAAGATTTCTAGCTGCTTTCACTCTTCCTCTTCAGTTTACATTGCTCATAGCCCAGTACAGGCAACATCCACTACTGAAACACTTGAGGTAATTCTTTTTGATAGGCAAAGACTAGGCATGTATCTTCTGTGCATTTGGAGTTGAGAGAATTGAAGCTTTCCAGAGGGTTAGAGAATGGAAAGA
>NW_010409239.1:2065-12176 GCF_000710305.1 Buceros rhinoceros silvestris
AAAGAGTGGAAGGAAACAACAGACTTGAGAAATTGAAGTGGGATAATTTGGGGAGTGGTGTATTTTCTCTATAAGATCTGAACGTTTGGAGTGATACCATTAAGAAGTAGATGCTTCCAGATTGGCTTTTTTCATTATGTTAAAGCACCTAGTGATTTGGATGGGACTCTATCTTACGTGTTTCTTTAGTGAAATACGCAATGGAGCCTTAATTTATGCCAATGCAATTTAAACTTCTTCAAATAATGCTACTAAATAGAGGAATGTATTGAGGAAGCTGTGCACCACAGAAGCAGCATCAGTCAAAAACAAATTACTGCTAGCCATCCAAAGCCAGTATTAGTATACAAACTTAATACACCACCCTCTTTTTTCCTCATCTTTGATGTAAACACCTTAGGATGCCTGTACACAACATCGGCTTTTAGTTTGCTTTATGTCAGTGTGGGATGTAAAGAGGTCATTATTGTTTTCTTCACAATATGTCTTCGTATTTCCTTGATGATTGTCTCCTTGCTCTGCCATATCAATGAAAATCTCAATGAAAAATGAGAAGTCAATTGTTTCCTTCTAAATGTCTGGATTTTTTAAAAAGAAAACAAAAGCAGATCTATGAAATGTTTTTGATTGTCAGTAAGCGGAAACAAATTTTAGCTTTCAACTGTCACACTGGGGTTTTTTTGCAAGTTAGTAGGTGAGGCCAAGGATATTTTCAGTGGAAATTTAAACTGGAAATTAAAAAAGAAAAAAATCCATTTGATCTGTTATTTATTAATAGATTGTTGGGGATTCCTACCTTATTGAATTGAGGAAAAAATTAGTTGAAGTCCTTCCTGGAGGATGTTAGTGTTGCAGAAAACAGCTAATAGTATTTCATCTGTTCTTAGAATTTTATTTTTAAAGAGTTTGTAAGGTTTCAATTATACTGATAGGAAGATGCTAAAAATCTGGTGAAATTCACGCCCATTCCGTAACATAAACACACCAAAAAGGTGGTTCAAATTTAGTATTTGTACCGCACCATGCAAAACAATCCTTTTCTTAAATAAGAGTATGCTTCAAACAAGTGTATGCTGTTGCCCTAATCAAGGAGGTTTGCTAACTGAATCCATATTAATGGTCAAAGCTATGTGAGTGGTGTTCATTCAAGAAATCCAAGTTAAACAATAACTAAACCTGAATGAAAGAAGCTAAGCTGCCTAACTTGTGAGACAGTATGGGCATGAAACGCATGTATTGGTGCTACAGTTACTCAGGGCTTTATTTCCTGTTCTGATTGTGGGATTTGTCATGTTTTTCCACTGCAGATGAATGAGGTTTTAAGGGAAAAGAGAGGTGAGGCAGGAGCGAGGAGCCTTGTTTGGAAATTGTTTTAGTTCGTATTAAAGTAGTGTCACCTAGAGGCTCCAACTAAGAATACAACCAGGGGGTGCTGGGCACCCTGAGCACACGAGCACCCAGAGGTAGTTGCAGAGCCAGAGCAAGGTGCAGACACCGAGAGGTGCCGGCGGGCAAGAAGAGAGATCAGAAGCCCCATTCTGGGCTGTAGTTGGACCATTAGGATTTTTGTCCATGTTTAACTGCAAAGGAGTGCTTGGCCTGAGTAAGGTATCTTATACCTCACCTCTTGTTGTCAGATGATCTCCTCTCTAGGTGTCCTTGGGCAACAAAAGAAGACATGAGAGAAATCACAGTCAATGTTACACTGGCAATTAACCTCTTCATCTTGATATTAGCTGAAGAAGTTATGATAAGTCAGTAGATTTAAAGGACTGTGTAGGCTCTGTGTCAGCTACCAGTTAGGTGGGATGACTGTGCTTCAGAAACATTAAAGACTCCTGCAAAACTGTAAAGCTGGCTTGAGGGTAAGCAACAGAGACCAGCCACCAAAAGCCCCATTGTGGGAAGCTTGATGCCAGTGCTCAGAGTTAAAAGGATTTTTAAGAAAGCCAACATCTGTTGCTTTTCTGCAGTGGTTGATAGATTTCTGGTGTTAGGGATAGGAAAAAAAGAAAATCAACAGGAAAGTATAATTCCAGTTTTTACCCTCCTCCAACCACATGTAAATTACCAATGCAATTGCCAATTGGTAATACGTAAATTACCAGTTCTCTAACATACTTCACTAAACCATCTGAATCTCACCTTCATCAGTCAGTGAAGACACGTAAACATACATATACACATACATATACAATTGCCTTAATGACAACATAAACATATTTAAAATATAGCACTTTCAAATAATGTACAAATCATGTATAAATTACAGTAATTCATTGGTATTAATTTACTATACTGACCTCACTTTTTATTAAGCAACTTTTTATTAGAATTAACTAACAGTCTGTGCCTGACATGAAGTCTGTAACTACTCCAGAGGCCAAATATCTGCCTGGTTCTATTTTCCTAGTACTGTGATTAAGACCAACATGAATATTGTATTACTGGTGGATTCAGTACATTTGCCTGCAGCTATCCTTCCTCCTTATTACTTGAATGCAGTTTCACTACATCATAGTTTGAGAAGTAATTTTTCTCCATCTCCTCCTCTTTGCTCTATGGCTTCCTCTGCTGTTTGGCCTTTAATGCTCACCAGTGGTATGTATAGGTTCGTTAACACTATTATAAAGTCAGTCAGTACTCTTTTAGTGGACTCCAGTTGAGCCCAAACTGACTCACTGCCCTCCAGGGTGTAGTGAGAGACTTAATTACCCTTGTACCATTCAACAGGAACAGTGTCATGGGCAGCATTTAATTGTGGCTGGAGAGGTTGAAGCTTTTTTCTCTATTGGATGCCATTTTCAAGTTTAAAGAAAGGGATTTTGGAATGATTCGCAGCTCTCTATAATAAAAGCAGAAAGCCACTGCTCTTCTGCAAATGAGGACTGGATTCATTGTGGTACTTACATGGATTTTCTTTTGATGGTGGGAGTATTCCTTTGGGTTGTCTAAGGACAGAAACAGAAGTTGAAAGAGTGAAGTAGAGGGACAAGTAAACCTTTAGTTGACTGGCATGTGTTCCAGCATCTCCTACTGCTTTGGAACCAACAAAGCCTTCACATGATGGAGAAAGGGTGGGTATTATATCCAATATGGTAAAAGTTGTATTGAAATGTGTGTAATTGGTGACGGGCTAGAGTATCATGCTGGGGAATGCAAACCGTGAGAATGCCATGTATTTCTCATTGGGGTAACCAAAGTGAAGTGTGAGGGAAGTGAATCCTAGTGCAGTAAGTGTATATTAGGGTGTGTGAGTAGTTGATGTTCTGCAAGGCACATCTATCACTGTTTTTATGTAACACCATAATTTCTGATATTAATGTTGTCTGCGATTTAAAGTTAAGTACTGTGTTGGAAAATGTAATAGTCATGTGATTCAATGTGCACAGTGAATATTTCCCAACAAATCTGTACCTGGTCTTTTTTTCTGGCTTTCACGTGTTACGCTGGGTCCTGTCCTGGAGGCTTTCATCATATTTTAACAATGTGTTTTCTTGAGGTGTCACCCATTTTAACTCTAATACCATAAAAATTGAATGATTGACTCATCTTTGTAATTAGTTGAAGTAAGATCCCATTGCAGCCTTTCACTAAACAAATGCTCTGACTCTACCATTGGAAAGTATGGATGAATAATATATGAAATCTGTATACTGTAAAGGGAAAGGAACAGGTAAGAGAAACATGCTTTGGAGGCAAAGAAAGTGAAAAATAGTTAAAACTTAGCAACAAGATAAGGCATCACTAGCTCAAGGTTTGAGTGTGCCTACAAACTGTATAGCATATTTGCGTTAGAAAAACTATCGGTGACTGGTTTGTTTCCTCTCTGTCATTACCTTTCTAATTTACTCATACACTTGCAAAATACTTGCCTTGTCCCTCAGGTTTTGTTACCTGTCCACAACACATCAGTGGGGAATAGAGAGGAATGGCTGCAGCGAGACCTTTCACTGCGTATGTCATCGAGGGAGCTTCTTTGTAGTCATTGGAGTGCACGAATTCTCATATGTACCATAAATATCCAAACAAATCACAGAGCAGACATCATCAAAAACAGTCAGAGAAGGAGGTAGAGTAAGAGGCATAATTCAGAGCAGGAAAAAAGAGGAAGGCTTCATAGCAGTCACAAATTCTGGGTTAGTCATCGTTTGTCTCCAGGCTGGTGGAGGGGACTTGCTGAAGAATTGCATCACTTGCAAGTATTAGTTGCTGAAGCCGTTGTCTGAGCCTTTGACTGACAGAGACAAGATTTTCAGCCTTCTAAGAGAAAATATCTTAAAGAATAATGGGCTAGGAGGACTTACTGATTGCAAGGTATTAAATATGCCCTTATTCACACATTGTTTTATATGGATGCTGTCAACGTAAAGATTACAGGTCAAGCATCTTACAGAGAATTACTGTTTTCCATTAGTTTTCCTTTATTATTTCTTAGTGGAAATTATTCTTTTCCCTAATTTAATTAATTTTAATTTGTCTGTGATTTTATTGCTTATTTCAATTTGGGTATTTTGAAACAAATAGGTCAGTTCAAATTCACACATTCTAATACGGTGCTGTTGTACTGGCACAGCACTATGGAATTTGTTTGAAATTTGCTAGTTTTTTGTAAAACATATTCACTGTTTCATTTGACCTTACACCCTTGCTGTTGCTATTATTAGATTATTTGTTACTTGGGTCCTAAGCAGTTTTTACCATGCGTGCACACTTTGTGCAATGCAATTCCTATTCTGAAATTATTTACGCTAGGTGTTATGAACAGACTAATGAATGAACACAGAGGTAGTTCTAAATTTGGGCTTGCAGCGCAAAAGGAAGCAGAAGTGGTCTACGCCTGGAGTACTGTCTGGGAACATGAAAAAGTCAGTTCCCTGGTCTGTCACAGCTCCCTTTTTAAGACTTTGGCAGGTTAGTTGTCTCACCATGTCTTATGTGAGTTAATTGTGTGTCACTTCATGGTGCAGGCTTTAAAGCACATGGGTGAAGCACTCGTAAAGCCTTTCTTTAGGCAAGGTAGCCCTGTGTAGAATTCCAGTGATAGCTGGTAGTCCAGGCAAAAATAGTTTTTAGTATAAAATAAAAATCAGTGGCATTTGAAAATGAAAGAGCAATGTTTGTGTGTATTAAATGGTGTATATATATGTAGATGAGGAGAGATCGTGTGTGTGTGTGTACACACATGCAGATAGAAATCTTATTTACAAGTTAGTAGTATAAGAATGAGCAAATTTCAGGTGGAATTTATGTTACAGTTATGGGATTAATAGTTACTTTTACTGGGTTTATCATATTGCATTAATTACACTAGTTACGTACCTACACTGTGTTCATTTTTAAACCACCAGTGCTTTCATATGAAAAGAACAGTAAGAGATATTTGGTTTTACCCATGGACAAAGCTAATGGAAAAAAACAATCCTCTCATCCACATATTTATCTGAAAGATGTGTTGTATATCTACAGTTGATTTTCTAGAATGCTGATGAGCTAACACTGGTTTTGGTATGCAGCTTATCCATCGTGTGGGAGAACATTATCTGAATTTCCATTTGCTTTTCAAAATTATGTTGAACCAATATTCCTTTAAAGGCTTTTCTGGTCATTTGGGGACCCAATGCAGACAGTGGAGCTGCTGTCTGGTCTCAAAATCTAATTGAATTGATAGGAGGCAGCAGAACCGGTGACTGTTGAAGGAGCTTGAGATGGTTTGCAAAAATTAAATGCTTCTGAGCAACTTGCTTAGTGTGTCCTTGTTTGAAACTCTGACCCTGAGTTTATTTTTATTTTCATTGGTAACAGACCTTTATGGTAAAAGCCCTGTGCTTCAATATGGTTAAGGAATTCATTAGTTCAGCGTGGTTTTGATGTGATCACATTGCTATTAAAGAAACTCTAAGCCTCTAGGAGTACTAGGCTAATAATGGAAGGAGGAGTGGAAAGTTACCATTTGAAAGGTAATGCCAGGTACCCCTTTCTCCCTGCCAGCAACTTGCCACTGTTTAAAAATTCCAGAATCTCACTCTCCTTAACATTTGTTTTTGCAGTGATGGATCTTTCCCTTATGATTCTGTTCCCTGGCAGCAAAATACTAATCAGCCTCCAGGCTCTTTATCAGTGGTCACCACAGTATGGGGTGTGACTAACACCTCTCAAAGCCAGGTAAGCTTTGTTTTGATGCTTCTTCCCCTCTAGATACAGACCTTCACTAATGTTTGCAAAATTGAAAGCTTTTTGGAAAATCCTCTTGGGGTCAATAACAGTGTCTGTGTTCTCTTTGTTGTACATGGTGCATTTTTTTCCAGTCATGTTCTCTTTGGTGACACTGGAAAGAAGGTGTCTCAGAACTTGAGAGAGTAACTCCTTTAGCTGCATGCAAATGTTAGGCCTGGGTATATTTTGCATTGTATGGTTTCAACACTACAAGCATGATTTTGGAGTCATCCCAAACCTCTTGGGAATTTCAGATTACATTAAAGAGTTGTTTCATTAAAAATAAAAATTCTGGCTAGATTCACCAAATGACAAGTTACTGGTGATTTAACCTGGGCTTATGTCATACTTGTGAGCTGGTGAAATCCAGTGCCAAGTGTACCCCCCATGCTGACTTGCTACCTACCAGCTGTAGGCCATGCTCTTTTCAACCTCTTGTTTAATAATTCCTTACTTTTTAAAAATATTTTGGTATGCACTGGAGCAAAAGCAGGAGCTCCTGGCTTCCAGGTGAGAGCCCTACTTACTGGATTTTCATTTGGTTCTCTCCACTCTTACCATTTTTTTTCTTCTGCAGTGTATTTTGAATTATGCTATACAAAAAGAGGCAGCTTTAGTGAAGGAGACACCAGTTATTTGTGATAGTGTACTCTCCACAGGATATGGCACAAATCTAGCTCTTAAACAGCCTTTTCTTACACCGTAGATTAAGTGCTCTAAATGCATCACCATATTTAATGAGTGCAAATGGTACATAATAACCTGTCTTTTCTACCTTTTTCAAATCAAGTGACGTTAGATCCTATGCAAAATTTTTTGTGGATTTTTTTTTAATTATTATTTTGATTTTGGTCAGAAATTTAAAACTGAAATTGTAACAGATTGGGCCATTTGAAAAAGTAATCCATGGGCCAAGTCATGTAGATACTAACATGGTAGTTATATAAACATTGGTTGTGGAAAAATCTTTCTTCAAAAAACAAAGAAAGGAAATGGTTACAGGATCTGTAACATGATTTATTATTGTTGATTTCTTCTTAACACCTTAAAAGAAAAGGTATCCCATCTGGCAGAGAAACACCCAAGTAAACACATATACATTGCCCAGAAAATGGAAATATAATTTCTTGTGGAAATCTTTCACACTTAAAAATGCAAAAGAAAGGAAAAAAAACCTCTGAGTTTTTTTCTATCATAAGAACACTGTAATGTTACTTGAACTCTTCGTGATACTTCAGAGGAATGCACAATAAAAGAAAAAAAAAGTGCTTTGGTAAAAAGAAAATGCTTCTTCCAAATCAGTGTAAGGGAAGAATGAAACTCTGAACATGAAGCTTTATTGTGTCTGTTCAGAGCAGACTGAAATGAACGACAGGATTTCCCACCAATTCCTTTCCAGGAGGCAAAGGAATGAGCTGGGCTCACATACTCCCTTTGGCAGATTTCCAGAGCTGATGACTTGGTCATCTACAAAAATCATGACCACTAAATTTCTTCCCAAGTAGGAGGCAGATTTCCATGCAAGTGGTCCATGAACAGCCATGCTTAGATCTCAGTGGACATCATAGCAATTTTGGTTCAATTGAAAAACCCAAAAATGCTTCAAACAAGTAAACCAAGTACTTTTAAAAACAGAACGGTTTTCTAAGGAGCAATGAAAACAACTGACAGACTTCTGTATGCTTTAAAGAGAGTTAGATTCAAGAACAGGTTAAGCCACTGAAATACATTCTTTCACGGTTTTTGCAGTACCCTCTGCAGTACACCAGTGGAACAGAATATTTTCAAGTTATTTTGAAGTCCTACATAAAAAAAAAAAAGAAAAGAAAAAAACATGCACATTCTCTTACTCACATGAATTTGTCTCCTCCAGAGCATGGTTCTAGCAGCTCTTTATTGTAACTCTTTTCATAAGCATGTTAGTTTGGATTCCGTCTAGTTAAAAATCTCCCATGAAGGAGAATTAGAGATCAGAAACTCTTGTTTGTTTGGAAATGGCAAAAGGAACAATCACCAGGAATGTGCACCTAGACATCTGCAAGATACATACTCATTAGAGTTCAGAGTTATAGGGTGGTTATATTTTAATTTATTGATTGCAGCAAACTAACGTAATTTCCTTGCTGTAGTTCATGATACAGCCCCTTATTATAGTGTTTCTACTTACAGGTGCTGGGAAATCCGATGGCAAATGCTAACAACCCTATGAACCCAGGAGGAAATCCCATGGCTTCTGGGATGACTACCAGCAACCCTGGAATCAATTCCCCTCAGTTTGCTGGACAGCAGCAACAATTTTCAGCCAAGGCAGGCTCCACTCAGCCGTACATACAGCAGGGCATGTATGGGCGACCCAATTATCCTGGAAGTGGAGGTTTTGGTGGCAGGTAGGATTTACTTGTGTGAGTTCGAAATTGATGTAAATAGGTGATGACTGTTGTTTTAGAGACCTGGCAGAAGTGTCATGGGCTTACTTTAATTACAGAAAGTCTCAGTAGCTATTTTATGCTGGTTAGTGCATACTGCTTTTACAGCTTTAGAAATCGGCTACCCAAACTGCAGTGGAATTCATCACTGTAAGTGGAATTGACTTAAGTCAATCAATTAGCTCTAATAAACCCCCAAAATAAAGTTTTAATTAAGAGAGATTATTAAACAGACCACAGGTTTAGGAATGATTAACTTTTAATAAGGCCAGGATGTGAAAGGTATTGATGGTGTAATTTCTGTGTGCGTATGGAGGAATAAGCTTGAGTATTAGGCAAAGTCTAAGTTCCTATGCAATTGGATATTTCTGCCCAAAGACTTAACTCCAGAGCAGGAATTTGAAAAGAACTGGAGGGTGAATATGTTTGTTAAGTTATATATTTATTTGGGGAAGTAAATGTTGAATTAATGAAATAAGTCAAAACTAATAGCCTGGGGTTTGTTACATTTTGACTTTCTGTGTCTATACTTCGTAAACAACGGTGGTAAGTTCACTTAAGTGAAACCACTATTAATGGCTCCTCTGCAAAGCCTGCTGAAAATGTTGTTAGCATAGTCAGTCTAGTGTGAATAATATAAGCCTGGGACTCAAGGAACTGCTTACCTCTCCTTTCATCTCTGCCACCAATCTACTGAACGACCTTGAACAAGTCAGAAAGTTTCTTTAACTTTGTATTCGCATCTCTAAAACGGACACAGTTTACTGGCCCATATTTATAAAGGTAGTTGATGTGGGAAAGTTTTGGTTTAGCTTAATTTATGATCAGTAGGAGAGACAAGTAGGAACTGCAAAATACATTGTGTGGGATCCAGGAGATCTGATTGCCTTGGGTTTTTCCTGGCCTTTCTGCTAAGGTTCGGGGCGGAATGCTTTTACAGTGTTGGGAACACTTGGTGTAATTCACTGTTAAGGCAGATAAATGCGCTGTAGTGAAGGAAACTCTCTTTTCATGCGCCTACAGTATTGGGAATTGGAGCATACATTAACTTTCAGGATTTCAGTTCATCTTCACAGTAAGCTACAGAGCTGCAAAGCTGTTCACTGCCCCGAAACAACTGGGAGTGGTGCCTTGCAATCCCGGTGGCAGCCCTATGACTGTTGCACGTGAGCAGCACGTATCACACATACACACCTAATTCCCTGTCCTGCTGGCTTTCATTGGGCATTGATACATGGTTTTGGAACAGATCCAGATGGAGATCACACCAGAGTTCAAAACAAAATCCACCAGACACGTCTTAATTCTCTCTCACTTTTTTTCTTTTCTTCCCTGTTAGTTACCCAGGAGGCCCAAATACCCCTGCAGGAATGGGTATCCCTCCACACACAAGGCCACCAGCTGATTTCACCCAGCCAGCTGCAGCCGCCGCTGCTGCTGCAGTCGCAGCTGCAGGTGGCAACGGCACA
>NW_010409239.1:12314-13749 GCF_000710305.1 Buceros rhinoceros silvestris
TGTGGCAGCCCTTCAGGAAACGCAGAATAAGGACATGAACCAGTATGGACCGGTAAGAGAGTAACCCTTATATGTCTTCATACCTGTCTGATCTGAACCATCACAGAGAACTGGGCTACACTGCTTACTCCCTTGTTTCTTAGGTTGCCTACTCTAGATATTTTGTGCATGAGCGTGGTTATAAATGCTTATGAGAAACTGCTGGAAAGTGTGTGTGTAGGTATGAGTCAGTCTCCCTTGTTTTTCTGGATAAATTTTGCCTAACCATATTTTGTAGTATGGAGATTGGCCCTTAAAAAAAATTGAAGATTATCCAAAGTTACGGCTGCATCTGACATGATGCATTATTGCTGCCTTTGCCAGCCCTGTGAACCTCTGAGTACCCGGTTAAATGTTCCAGAATCTTGGAATAGATTTTGTACCACTTGCGTAATTGTTTATTTCGCAAGCTACAGTTGGTTGGTTGTTTTTTTCCCTTCAAACAAAGAAACAGTAGTAGAAAAGAAATTTACTCTTTAATAATGTTGTCTATGAGAACAGCTATATGAGACATGCATTTCTGGTGATCCGTAGCCTCCAGCACATCATAACTTTATAAATAATGTTTTTTTCTTAAAATCAAGATGGGTTTGATCAATTTAGGTTTTTTCCTCCTTAGCTTTGTTACAGCACTGATTTTTGAAGTATATGGCCCACTTGCCAGGTGATACTAGGAAGCACGATGTCTTAGAAATTGTAGTGTTGTGCTGTATTTACACAGCTAACTCCCTTACCTGTTACCGTACAGTCATAGACTAGCTAATTTAAATTATTTAATTGCTCACTTTAGACTTAAGTCTTTCTCTCTTATGCTTTCTACAATTCCAATTGAATTTTTATTAAAAATAACATCACCACCCATTAAAAGGTGGAGGACACTGAAGGAAAATGCGACACCAGCCTCCCCTTCTTCCCTCCCCCAAAAGCATGTTCAGCTCCCTCCTCCCATTTTAAATGCATGTCGCATTTTATTCTTTTTTTTTTTTTTTCTTCTTCTGTTGAAGGTTTGTTCCTCTTTCCAGATGGGTCCAACTCAGGCTTACAACAACCAGTTTATGAACCAACCTGGTCCTCGTGGCCCTGCGTCTATGCCAGGCAACATGAACCCAGCAAGCATGGGAGACGGAATGACAACTTCCATGGGCATGAACCAGCCTCGGCCTCCTGGAATAAGTCCCTTCAGCACCCATGGGCAGAGGATGCCTCAGCAAGCCTACCCAGGCCCACGCCCCCAGTCTTTGCCTATACAGGGCATGAAGAGACCCTACCCAGGAGAGGTAATAAATATATTTTGCATACACTATTATTTTGACTGAAAGTTACAACATGTTGGGTAATGCGTGGTTTGCATCCCCGTAAGATAGGTACATCTTTGTTTCAGCCTTGGCAGGGATGC
>NW_010409239.1:13873-31760 GCF_000710305.1 Buceros rhinoceros silvestris
AGAGAGGCAACAGTTCTTCCTTTTTAACTTAGCAAGGGCCAACCTGAATACTTCATGTGATAGTCAAGATGGCAGTCTCTAAGAAAGGCGCAAAAACAGCTGAGCCCTCAAAGTGTCCCTTTAAGGTTCTCATGCTAGATGGTGAATTCATAGACCTTAAGCAGACTTGCTTCATGGGAGTGAATTTATTTAACATGACAACTTAAAAGACATATGGAAGGTAAAATACTTCGTTTGAGCCCAATACATATGTAATCTGCATTTTCCTGGATGGTTTTATTGCTCAAAAAAACCCCAAAGTTTACGTTGTGTAATAGTAATAACATTTATGTGTTTATGATTAGTGTGTTTATGACTAGTAATGGCTTCTCTTTAGTTGTTAAGGTATTGCTAAACACTCTGCTGCAAGGCCAGCGTAACAGTTGTGTGGAGAAGACATACACAGAGAACACAGCTTCTACTCTGCCCATTCCGGGATTATTTTTATTACATTACCTTTTCTTTTTGTGCTTCCATTCTCCATCTGGAAAAGAAGCCCCAGACTTGGGACTGGGAGCACTGGGAAAAACACGAGATTTTGTGAACATTGCATCTGGTTGTAATTCTGATTTTTTTCAAATACAATGACCTCTGACAGCGCTTCAAAACTGAGAATAATGTGTGTGTGTCAAGGTATATGGACATCCTTACCCGCTTTGGTTTGCAGGACTTTTATGCTTTTGAGTGAGTATTCACCTCCAGTCATCAGGCATCTGGTTTGGGCATGAGCGGCACTAAGCTGAGGAGTATTCACCTGGAGGGGTTTTTCGTTTGTTCTGAGTCCAGTGTTGAATGTATGCTAATAGTCAATTCAAGACATCTGCTTGCATGAAATAGATCTTTGTCTTCTTTCATCTCTTTCATGAAATAGCCGAATTATGGAAACCAGCAATATGGACCAAATAGCCAGTTTCCAAATCAGCCTGGTCAGTACCCCACTCCCAATCCTCCAAGACCCCTTACATCTCCCAACTATCCTGGACAGAGGATGCCAAGCCAGCAAAACACAGGGCAGTACCCTCCTCCAACAGTTAACATGGGGCAGTATTACAAGGTGAGAATTTTGGGGTTATCTTGTTGTGTTCTGGTAGGCATTTATGAATGAAGTCACTTTAATGACTTCATAGATACTGCTTTTTAGGAAAGAGATTTTACTAATGTTTTGGATATCACAGATTCAAGCCAATCAGCTAAGTTGCACTGTAACTTCAGAGCAGTTCATAAAGATAATGGAATGTCACTGCAGCTTATTAGAGGCTTTTACAGGAAAATGTTAGTCTCACTTTCAAAAATGACATGTAAAAAGAAGTACCTAATGGGAATCATTTGTAATATTTTCACCCATTCATGGCATCCTGTAAGAATACAACTTTGGAAATTTATAATTAAAAAAGTTCCGTATTGCAGCACTCCAATTCCAGACCTACAGTGGTCACTGTTGGATTAAGCCAGCCCAAACTTAAAAGCTGTTCCAGCGATAGAATTCACTTTTGAACTGAAGTTTGCATGACTTCTCAGACCTCTCCCTTCCCTTTTCTCCTTTTTCCTCTGTGCTGCTTGTTTTGGACAAGATTTAGAATTGTTAAAATGTTGTCTAAAACCTGTTTTATGGATACATCTTGAACACTTCGTATTCTCCAAACTGTTTGTACTGAGGGCCTGCTGAGGTTTGACATCTTTGAAGTGCACACAAAGGGATCTTTTGAACACAAGTACTTCAGGGAGTATAAAAATGGGGAGGACCATCAGTTGTCTGCCCTGCTTTTAAAGCATTAACTGTTGAAGTTCTCTGAACTGCATTCTGATTTTGAATGTAGTCTGAAGGAATTTAAGTTGCACATTGGTGTTGAAGTTGTTCACACAGACAACACCACTGAAAAAAAAAAAGAGAAAATTAAACCCTTTACTATAGAGCATCTGTTCTTTGTGCAACCGAGCTGTCCACTGTGGTACCCAAAGGAATGTGTGTTGCATCATGGCAGCTTTTGCCAGGAAGAACACGAGGAGGAGACAGATCCTCAATTACTGTAATACCAGTCACTTAGTCACTTAGGAGTCACTTAGTGCTAGAACAAACAGCAGAAGATCTCTGAAGTTTTTAACTGATAGATTTTTTTAATACATTTTACATGTGTTTATTTTAGGTGGGATTTAAGTCTTTTGTCTACAGGATAGTTCTAACAGGGAATCTGTGTTCTTTCCAATGCATCCCCTATTCTGAATTCAAGTATCAACTGTTCTGGAAACAGTTAGAAAATAAGAGACCTTATTTTCTGACCTGACACTCTCGTGTGTATGTGCTTATGGGACACGAGCTGTTACAACAGTGCCATCCAATTGCGGTTTTGTTTAATGTCAACATCCTTCGCATGATACTGGTTAATTCTGTTAACTTCTGTTAAGGCAATCTCGCCTTAAATACAAGAAACAAAACCAGTGGTGTTTTAGTACTATAGCTACTATGTATAATTAAGTATACTTTTTCTCTTAGTTTGTCTTATTCAGCAGTAAACTAAGAACAGAATCAAATTGTAGGTACGGAAAGTAAAAGACATCCCCTGTCCCCTAGAGATTTCATTTTGAGTGGATGGGTTAGGTACAGGTGGAAGAACGGATAGATGGAAGTAAAAGGGACACGGATATTCTAATTGCTTGTCTTTGGATTTTATTTTTCACATAGGCTTTTGTGCACTGGTGCTATTTTAGAAGGAAGCCGAAGAGATACAAAGTACTGGGTGGGTTGGGGTGGCATGGAAAAAACTGAAGCAAGTGGCTGGTTGGTTTTGGAAAGAGATCGTTCAAAGGAATTCATAAGCATCTTGGCAGCCTTGCTTGTATACAGTCATTGCTTGGATTAAGCTGGCTAATCTACTGTTTTCAGTTCCTGCTTTGCTCCTGTAGTCTGCCTCTTTCCCAAAGGCCTCATGGGATGTCCTGTGGTTTCTGGAGACAGAGGGGCCTCCCCACCTCGTTTTGTAGTCTTTGGGTTTTGATAGCAGTGCAGTTCACAAGGCTTATTATTCTTATTTTCAGACTGCAATAACAATGTGATGTTATTTATTTTCTAGCCATCAAGGCCTGTACCTGTGGCAAATTACCCTCATTCACCTGTTCCAGGAAACCCCACGCCACCTATGACTCCAGGGAGCAATATTCCTCCATACCTGTCACCTAACCAGGATGTCAAACCACCATTCCCACCTGACATTAAACCAAATATCAATGCTTTACCGCCACCTCCAAGTGAGTAGCAAAGAGAATGCCTGCACAATAATTTATTGTTCCTCTGTTCTCTGCCACGTGCATATTTCAGAGACTGGGAACTAACTCCTGTTGCTGCCCTGGGAGATGCTTAGTTTGCTAAGTTGTGATAGGTGGCATACGTGGTGCAGGCTCACTAGAGCAAATGGACAGCAAAAAGAAAGACTGTAATCACCTCCTAAAACAGAATACCAGAAAAGTTCTTTCAGGTTAAACTTGTAAGGATTTTACAGCTGAAGTATTCCTTTGATACATTTCATGAAGATAAAACACTTGGTTTTTGGTTGTGTTGTGTGTACTTGGTAGGCTTGTTCATTGTATGACCTTTCATTGTGGTCTGTTTTGTTCAAGGGCAAAGCCATTCGTTGAACGTCACTGCAAAACAGCATAAAATGTGAATATTTATAGTGGTGTCGCTATTGTGATCCATACAGACTTGTTAAGAGTATTCAGTAGTATGCCAAAAATTGATATATGTTCCTTTCAAAGTCTCTCAACATCACAGTTACATTTGGCTGGAAGCAGGGCAGGAATAAATAACAGGATCTCTCTGGCTCTGTTAGCACAAGATACTTGAGGTTTTGAAGTGACTGATGAACAATAGAAGGTATCATTTACTAGGAAACCAGGAGGACCTTATATCTTTTCTGTAAAATAACTGCTGCTGCATTAGCAATTTGCAACTGGTGTTTGGAGTTCAGGATAGCTGAAAAATGAAGTGGAAGGTAGCCTGCGGTATTATTTGGGCAAGAACACAGCATTTAAAGGCATTTGGACTTCATAAGATTGGCTGTAAGTTACCACAAAACCTCATTTTACAAGATCAGTTAGTAATCGAATACCAGTGGTTTTGGTCGTTGGAGAGTTTCAGCTAATGAAATTGTTGGAACTAATGGGTAATGTTGATCCCAGTTCAAATTGGGGAAAATAATCACGATCACAGTTTGCCATAATTAGGAGATCTGTTGTCAGTCTTCTGCTAACAGAGTAAGCCTGGACACAGAACCTATGCAGTAATGAAAAAGAAGAATCCTTGCCATGCTTGGTTTCTGTTTGTGGCTGGAGTGCTAAGGCCCTAAAGTTAAGTGTGGGAGAATAGAAAACGTTGCTATGCCATTGCTACCAGCTTAAGCCCTGTCACTTGTATCAGTTAGACGATGTAGTTACTTGTGATTTTCTTTTTTGTGTGTATGAATCTGCTAAGTTAGACCCAGTAGCAGATCACTGTGCCATTTGTTACTCTTCTGTATAAATACACACATTATTGTTGCACTGCAGATGCTAAAGGGAAAGTTCACACTTTCTCTCCCTCTTCGATCCCAGCCAACCACAATGATGAGCTGCGTCTGACATTTCCCGTGAGAGATGGTGTTGTACTAGAGCCTTTCCGGCTGGAACACAACCTGGCAGTCAGTAACCACGTCTTTCACTTACGGCCAACTGTTCATCAGACCCTGATGTGGAGGTAAGCTCAGCCTTGCTGTGAGGAAGTGATAGTGCGGCCTAGATAGGAAAAATGCCCTTTCAAGTCACAGATACTCTCGCCTGTCGCTTTGCCACAACACATTCTAAAATGCTTCCTAATCTGTTGCATCTCCTTGATGATAATATACAGCATGCAGTGTTTGCAAAATCTCTGCAGCTGTTCCATCCTTTCTGCCCTGGGTGGAATGGGTGTGGGACATGGCTGACTGACACCAACACACACTTCCGTTTGGGAGACTCTGAAGTTCTAGGTGCTTTGTGGCCTGTGAACTGTTATTTGCAGGAGTAACTGCAGTTTATGCTTAATTAAATGGTGCAGAATATCTGATAATGAAAAATAACACACTAACAAAGGTCCCGATTTAGAGACTTGGTAAAATCATACAGAAAGACAAGTGCTTAAATCCTCCAAACTTTAGAAACTAACTTCCTAAATCGACCCTTTCTTCTGACTCCGTAAGTAAGGACTTGGAACACTCACCAGTACTACTTTCCAGCTCAGAGGGATAGTTTTCCTAGGTGGTACTTTCCTGCATTTAATGTAGATCTGTGTAGATCTGTGTAAGTGATTTCAGGTTATGTCCCGATTCCACCATGCTCGTGGAAGGGCTTTAGATCAAATGACAATCAGAGCCTTGGGTTTTTTTTATTTGTATATTTTGAAATACCACTGAATAAATTTGTCTCCTCATTCTGTTTTTCTCATAAAGCATCTCAGTGTTTGTCCTGGCTGCTGATAACATTGTTTGAGCCTGTCTCTGTGCACTGTGGACATTGGTTAGTTGCTCAGGATCTTGCGTGGAGGTTGTTTCACAAGTGTAGCAGCTGAGATGGAAAAATGCACCATCTTAAGCACATTTTCTGTTATGCCTGCCTCACTGTCAAGTTTCTTCCCAAGCTTGGACTACATGCCTCCTGATGTTAATGGGAGTGATTACTTGTAGCTTCAGCTTTTTTCCCTGTGAAGATCTTCCTCCCATTCACTAGAATCCACTAGAGACTTCAGTTTTCATGGTGAGGAAGGTGTGAGGTGCGCAGAGAATTGCACTCAGTTCCCTGCCCCGGGGATGGTCTCTGGCTCTAAAGGTGAGGCTTGAAGTGGAATGCAGGAGTCCTTGCTGACTCGGTGCCCCGCTACCCTGAGGTAGTCTGGGGTTTGGAAGGAGGAGAGACTGCAGGCAGACCACATCCAATAATTAACACCTAACTCTGAGGTCAGTTATTGCTTACTTGCATTTCATTATCGTGGAGTACTCGCAGCAGAGGGAGTTTTGTCAGTTACTTGCCGGTTCGTATTAATAAGTAATCACCACTGGGGATTGTGCTGGCTCATTCAGTAGATTTATAGTGCTGCACTGAGGCATGAAGCTGTTTCTTAATATCTGTTCTTTCTTTCTTCCTTAGCACACCAAACACATAGCCTTTGTTTAAACTGACTTTAATGAAGACTTGTATGTAAACTGTGCTCAGGTCTGCTGTTGTGAAAAGCTTGTTAATAGTGGGCAGAACGGATGGTCCTGTGATGAAGTCATTTCACATTTAACTTGGGGCTGGATAAACTCCAGAAAAATGAATTAGTCACATGTGTGGATGGATTTTGTTTTTATAGAGAATGATGGAATTGAGCCAATTCTGCATATTTGTCTGCCATTAAAATATTCAGCAAAACCTCTCACATGTACACACATAATGAATAGCAATGCAGCTACTTTTCTCCCTGCTGGGAACTTTTCATGGTTGTGAGAAACAGAAGGGTTGAAGGCAGGGAAAAACATCGCCTTGAAGCTGGTTCAGTCTTAGCACTGCTAGGTTACTTTAATAGCATTCCGCAGTGAGACACTGCATGCTAAGAACGTGAGGGTTTCCTGAGCTCTGTCACCACTCAGTGTCATTCAGCAGGCCTGCTCAGCATCCTCAGGAACGCACTTAAATCTGCTATGGTTTTATATCAGAGATACCAAACCTTGCTTTCCTCTGGGTTTGGGTGAACGCAATGTATTCTTATGAGGCGAGAATCCTCAGTGGATCTTGCAGAGACAGCTTGCGAAAAATCATCAATAAAATATTCAAAAAAAGCCTGGAAAGACTTGAAGGTTGGACTAGATGATCTTTAAGGGTCCCTTCCAATCCAAACTACTTTGTGATTCTGTAATATCGATGGATTATATTGAAAGGTCAGGTAATTTGTATTCTATACCTTTCTTTTTAAAAAAACAAACAAACAAAAAAACCCTATGTGTTTTTATCTGTGCTAAATCTTGACATTTTAAAATCCAGAAATGGCGATGTTAAGAATTGAAATCTTTGCTTTTGCATACAAAAATGGCAATTAAGATAATGATCTCCTGAATGAGCTGTTCCTCATGGATCTTGCAAAGAAATCTTCCTTCAAGCAAGGTGAAGAAGTGAACACCTAGATTCAGACATAAAAAAATAAACATTCAGCTGTTTCTTGCTGTCATGAACAGCAGAATCCTGACATTTCAGTTTAGTTCTTCACGTTCTCTTAAATTTCTTCTTGAAATTACTCATTCCTAACACAAGGTCAACATCCATGTATGAAACTGAAATCATAGGCTCTAACCTCTTAATTCTCAGCCTCCCCCTTTTTTTGGCGTGTTATTAAACTAATATTTGAGGAGCTAAATAGTGTGTGGAACTTATTATTGGAGAGGTGGGACAAATTCACACTCAGAAAGAAGGTCTAAATTGGGTAGATTTAGTCCAGAGCCATGTTATTTTGGAACCACAGAAACACAGGGGGTGTTTCTGTGATACAGTTCTAGCAATACTTGCATTTCGTATGACCAAGTGTTCATTCCAATGCTCTCTTAAGTGCTCTGAAACAGTATCCACAGTCTTCCAGCGCAAACCACTGCAGCATACTACTGTCATAACTCTTTAACACACAGGAAGGACCTACCTGATGCTAATGTTTTTCTTTCTGCAGGATCATTCCATGGTCTAGTTTTGCAAAGTGGTTTGAGATTTTCCCTTGGAAAATCCTTTATAAGTGTAAAACATTAACAACAGCTTTGTGGCATGCTTGCATCGTTAATTTATCATGACTTGCTTCTGTTAAGGGCTTTTATGAAGACAGTATGTTATATGCTTTACTGACAATAATTCTAGAAAAATAATCCAATTGGTAAAGAAAAAGCATTCCTAACATCAAAACAATCTCTCTGCAATGTGAAAGAAAAGTTAAAGGAAGATGTATTGGTTCTTTTACAGGTCTGACTTGGAATTACAGTTCAAGTGCTATCACCACGAAGACAGACAAATGAACACAAACTGGCCAGCTTCAGTCCAGGTCAGCGTTAATGCAACCCCACTTACCATCGAACGTGGCGACAACAAGACATCTCATAAACCTCTGCACCTAAAGCATGTCTGCCAGCCAGGAAGAAACACAATTCAAATTACAGTCACGGCATGTTGTTGTGTAAGTACACTGAGCTCACGACTGCAGCTGCTGATGCTGAGTGTGCTGTTTAGTACAGTTTGCAAATATTGCCTTAGCCGAAGGAGCCCTACTCTCATTTTTTCTATGCATATTTCTGTTAAGGTACTTGTTTGATGATGTTGACACAGAGTGATAACGGAAATTTTTGCTGCTGAATTATTGCAGAATGTAGCGGTGTCTTTCCTGTGCCTCTGAGAAGGCTTGTGGCCTAGAGAGGAAAGGGAGTTTGAGCTTCTTATTTAACGTGTGCATGTGTAAGAAGGCAGCTAAATTGCATTAATGTAAAAGTAGATTGTGATGCCAAATGTTCTTCTGTACTAATTTCATTTACTTAGGGTTTTAAACTGTGTTTGGTTTGACATGAGAACATCAACATGCTACTTCTTGGTGGTGGTGATGTTTTTCAAATAGTTTTTTCAGATGAAAAGCTCATCTTCCATGATACAGTCTAGACCATGAAACTTTCCCCTTTCTCCTTTTCCATGGTTTAGTTACTCTCAGGGATTAGTACTGTATTTTTAATGCAGACTGTTGCACACATCAGTCTGAGCTGTTGGCTGTTCTGTTGTCACTGACAAACAAGAAAGCTACTACCTCTCCCAAGGTCGCAGTGCAAGGCACTTTGACAAGAAGCCGTCTACCCATTTTACTTTACTTCATGGTGATGTTTCTCTGCATTATGTCATTTATCTGGTCGCTAAGAGCAGGGGCAGCATCCTGTGAATCCGTAATAAGCTTTATGTTGGGCAAGAATATGCAGTTAGTTCCAGACACATCAGTAGCAAATTGTTTTTGCAGCTTCCAACGTAGTCTGAGGGCAGGCAGGTAGGCTAGCCTCTGTCTAAGAATCCAGGGATTTAAAAATAAACCCTGATGTCAGAGATTAATATGTCAACCCTGTGTACTCTGAATATTAAGGAGGGAGAAAAGGCAGAAAATCTTAGCTTTTTTCAAAGTCCTCCTGGAGCACAGATCAACATACTGTGCAGCATGCAGAGTATCCCTAAGGGAGCGCATGTGCACAGCAGAGCAGAAACAGGTTTCGTACTTAAGCATCAGGCTCTTACGGAAGTCACGTATCCAAGGAGGAATGCAGCTCAGTTCAGCAGTGTATTTACCGTGTGTGTTTGGGTCTCTCGGTAACAAAATGCATTTTCTTTCAGTCGCACTTGTTCGTGTTGCAGTTAGTACACCGGCCATCAGTTCGCTCTGTACTTCAAGGTCTACTAAAGAAACGCCTCCTCCCAGCAGAACATTGTATCACTAAGAGTGAGTTTTTGTTTTGTATGGGTGGTAACTTTCCAGAATGCCTATGGTCAGTTGTGATAAGCTGTTTCTACACAAGACTTAACTTGCATAGTGAAAACCTTGAGCTGTACTTGTCAGGAATTTCCAGAACATGAAGTGCGTAGATTAAATCCTTGGTATCCTTAAATATTGAGGGCTATTTAGGAGGCAGTAACAAAGTACTAAGGACACAAGTTTAGTTCCCAACAAGGACTCTCCCATTCCAGGAGAATCTCTCTGGCTTTTTCCCCATATTTGTTTTTGATTTACCTAAAAGCCCCATGTAGAAAGATTATTCTTTATTTATTTAAGGCTGCTTTAAGTACCTGTATGGGGCTTTATCTGGTCAAGGGTATAGTATAGCTGATAAATGTGTGTGGTGGTTTGTTCAGGAGAATGTTCTAAATTACACAGAGTACAGCTATGTGAATAAATTGTCCATTAAATCAGCCCTTAAAGGTTGAAGTGTGGGTCTTTTAGATTTCTGCATTAAAATTTACAGTGCACTTGTGTTTTCTCACATATGCACATACCTTCTTCCTAAACAGTAAAGAGGAACTTCAGTAGCGTAGCAGCTTCCTCTGGCAACACAACACTAAATGGGGAAGATGGAGTAGAGCAAACTGCTATTAAAGTGTCTCTAAAGTGTCCGATCACATTCCGGCGGATTCAGCTCCCAGCAAGGGGTCACGATTGCAAGCATGTACAAGTGAGTAGATGCCACTGGCCTGGCAGTATACCCTCAGCCTTGTGTTGTTACAGTACTTTTAGCTTGGTTATCAAATGAGAGCACCTAATGAATTGGGATTTCTGTGTCTATCAACCTGAATAATTAACTACACGTTTATGTGTGTGTGTGTCTGTGTTAAAAAGTAAGCTATTTGCTACTAGGGTTTTTTTCTTGACAGTTTTACTTTTGTCCAAATGATTCAATTAATACAGTATTTTCCCTTGATTTAATCTTTTTTCTTTTCCCCCTCTTTGTTTCTTTCTGATACCTAGTGCTTTGATCTGGAATCTTACTTGCAGCTCAACTGTGAAAGAGGAACTTGGAGGTGTCCAGTATGCAAGTAAGTGCAACCATACTACATGAAATGCAGTTGTACGTGATTTGACCAAGTTCAGATCATACATAAGGTCATGGAGGGGAGAAAAAGGAAGTGCTAGAAAACAAGGTGTATGCCTTTTATTTACCTAATGCATAAAGTCCAATGAGAATTCTTGCAATATTTCATAAACCAGGGGAAAACCCTGGATTATTACAAATTTTAAAACAGATAACAACAGATAATTTCTCACAAAACACATAATCTCAGCGCTCTCATTACAGGCTATTAGTGGGTTGTGCGGAGTTCAAAAGAAGCTCAGATGTTTACATTGATAACACGGGTATCTACCTAACTAAATGAACTTGGGAGTCTGTCTTCCCCTAGATTACAAACTGTAAACAACTACCAGACAACAGCATGCAATGGCAAAAGGATGGATAGTCTGTTCTAGAGTAGTTTTTGTATAATTTTAATGTTGTAAAGCCCGAATTAGAGAACTTCAAGTATGTAAATACTAAAGTGTTCACTGTCCAGCAGAACATCAAATAAGGATGCCACATAACCATCTCAGGTATTTGCAATGACATATGCAAATATGTCATTGTTTAAGGGGGAAGGAATTTTGGAGACTACATTTCTCAGTAATTAGGTAATGGAGCTGGATCCTCTGAGCTCAAAGTTAACAACAAGTGCAAATTATAAGTGAGAGCAGAAGGCCAGAAGAATTCTAATACAAAATAAGGCTGATTTTAAAAAAAGGTAAAAGATTTCTGAGGAGCAGAAGTTTGGAGTGATTGCTTAAAGGAAAAGAGCAATACCTTGGCATGCTTTCAACATTATGTTTTGACAAGGGAGCTAGTATACTGCAGAAAAAATGGAACAGGAAGCTTTCAGGTGGTTACAGACTGCCTATTCTTACATTTAACTAGGCAGGAAGACTTGCAGAATGCCTGCAGGCCAGTTCAGTGTCTGTAACTTACTGTGCTCCATCCACAGAGATACAAGTTTGTTCTGACCTAGGCTGAGGAGCCAGGGCTTTTTAGTTCAAGCAGCTGTAGCAGCTTGTACCTTATCTCACAGGTCTCCAGCTGAAACCCTGCTGTGCCAGCTTCTGTAAGGTACAGGAGTGGAGACGCCCATTCTATCTGTTTCTGTGAACGTTACAGGCTTGAGATGAGCTTGTCTTGGTGACTATCCACAATTGAAACGTATCCTGAAGTGCAGGTGCTTTCTCTGAACCAACTTCAAAGTCAGGCTAAAAATACCACAAGAATTGGATGTCTTGCTTCCTAATTTGTGTACTCATACATCCAGACCAAAATTCTTGTCCTGTTCCTCTGAGTCTGAGCACTTGTATTCAGATCTAAGTACCTACATAACGAAATCATTTCTGTTTTTATTTTGTTCTGTCCGCATCTATGCTGATCTTATGTAGAATAGCTGTAATATGTTGTTTCTTTGAAGCCATATTACTTAATTAATTACGTAATTAAAAAAAACCCAAAAGATCCAGTCTGAAAAATATAAAGTAATACTAGTTGATGTTAATAGGAGAGATCTGCTATGTTTGTAAAGCCCTGTAATTCACAATATATTTCACTAAAAAAATTATTTAAAGGATAAAAACAGCTTGTGGACACACACAAGTAGATGTATCCTTATCTTGTCTATTTGATGTAGAATACTATTATCCTGGTAATGCAAATGTAGAACTAAAACTGTTTGCCCAAAATCATTCTTAAATTATGTGTTACAGGCAGAAAGTTGGTGGATCTCTGTGTGCTGACTTCATCACTAACCTATCCTTCTTCAATCCCTCTTTACACATGTGTAGCGATATTCTAACGTCAGGCTTTTTTTTTTTTTCCTAGTAAAACTGCTCTGCTGGAGGGCTTGGAGGTTGACCAGTATATGTGGGGTATTCTGAATGCTATACAAAAGTAAGTGAACTTACCCATTTCTGATATCCAGGACTAAGCAACTAGGCGATGCTTTAATGAGTACTGAGTCACACCAAAGTAGGTCTTAGTGATTGAACTTGAATATTCTGTTTTCTGGCTCTTTGGTGGAGACAGTGGGACAGTGAATCATTTTCTATCTACTTAATAGATGTTGTTTGGGTTATCTCTTGGTGGCAGCCTCACCAGTGAAGCAGAGGGAAGAGTGAAAATGGGAGAGCTAAATGCTTTCTGATATTTACAAGTAGTCCTTCTGAGTCACATGTGACAGACCACATAGATATGTTTGGATTTCATTGTGCGGATAAACACAGAAATGTGCTCTCACAGTTGCCATTTTAGAAACTTGCTTTTGGCAGACACTTGAAGAGTAAAAAATCATGAGGTTGCATTAGAGCATTTCAGAACATTTGTTACCATGCTGATTCTTGAGGGGAGCTTCAGCAGCAGTGATTAAAAAAATCCCAGTAATCACTTAATGTGCTAAAACTTTCACATTCTTTTACAGCTCAGAGTTTGAAGAAGTTACCATTGATCCAACTTGCAGTTGGAGGCCGGTCCCTATAAAGTCAGATATTCACATCAAAGATGACCCAGATGGCATTCCCTCAAAAAGATTTAAGACCATGAGTCCAAGCCAGATGATCATGCCAAATGTGATGGAGATGATTGCAGCTTTGGGTCCTGGCCCATCACCTTACCCATCCCTACCCCCTCCTCCAGGAGGCAACAACTCTACTGAATATGGTAACCAAGGTTAGTTTTACAGCTTAGTGCACCCACGTGCACAGAAGTCTGTGGTTCAATCAACCTTTGTGATTCAGGTATATCTGTGAATCTTCTCAGATTGATGCATAAGGAAAGCAAATTATATGGCTGCAATTCTGAAATTCTACACGAGTCTTTTCATTTAAGATTCATCTGTTTAGACAAAAATATACTTCAGTGAGAAAATAGGTGCTCAGCATATTTATTGCCACGCAGCCCTCCCTGAATCAACAAATATTGTTTATATCATAGCCTGCCACAATATACATCTTCTCTCATTTTCTGTTTGTTTCCCTTGTGTTCCACTCTCATTCCACTGAAGATTTCTAGTGCTATAGAAGTTACAAAGTAGAGACCTTAACTCATGGCCAGGTGGGTGGCATTTGGTAGGCCACCTAGAAAACAGATGGCCTAAAAGAGCTTTAACTGCTTTGCGAACTCTTTTGCAGTAGAAAATTACTTCTGAGTTCCTCTACCCATGTGCTGCCAGACTGAGAAACAGGGAACTAGATACAGGCAGTGAGATACGTTTTCAGATGACTAGTATTTTGTGAATAATGCAATTATAGTGACAATTCCAAAAATATGAGACCAGAGACTGCCTTTTGCAGGTAATATAATATGACTCAGTTCAGCTCTGAGAAAAGACCACTGTTCACACCATCAGAATCCCAAAATTGATTACAAGGTGATACATGTTCTTTTTGCAAGAGTTTGAAGAAAAATATAGATTGCATGCAAAATATGGTTAATTTTCTCTAATGACTGATGATTAAACTTTTTAGGTTTTCAAACAGATGAATGATTACGATAAGGAAGCCAAGAGCACCGAATCACAAACTTTTTACTCTTTTAGTAGCAATGAAGTGCAATCAGAGCATGAGAACAGAGCCATCTATTCTTCTTCAACATTCTGGCTCATAATCAGGTCAGGACAAGGCAGCCATGTGAAATGGGCTTTAGGGTGTTCACAAGGATTGCTGTCTAGACTGTGATTTCCCAGCCCTCGCTTCTTTATCTTGTAGCAGAGGTAGTCCTTGCTTCTCAGAGCCCTGACTCAGCAAGGGTAGATAAAACCCACACTCTGATATTTCCTCTGCAATAGGCATATTAGTGCAGAGCATCAGGTTATCCTAAATGTCATTACAGGTCTGTCCCTCAGCATGTGACAGCTCTTGCCCCAGAGGAGGGCATGCTGCTGCATGGCTGTAACTCCCTGGGCTGCCTTGCATCTTCATTCTCCATCAATACATGCACTGAAACTGAGTGTTCAGAATTAGGTAACGTCTTGTGATTAATGTCTAGAGCAAAGTACTGTGGTTTATGTTTGTTTATTTAGGTTTAACAGTAAGCATACTGAAGTTTAACTTGCAAATGTAACAAGTACTCAGTAATGCAAGACCTTATTCCAGCTCCCTACTATTTCCGGAGAAGCTAGGCAGGACCAGCTACGTTCTGTGAGACTCGTACAGTTTGCAGATTAACAAAATGAGAATTAGTAAGGCTCTGAAGTATTTATGTGATGGATCAAAGTCCTGACTTCTTTGAGAAATACTCTTACATGGTTAATGACTTCTGTTCTTCTGAGATTAAACTGCTTGTGAAGCTGTGCTAAAGAGCTACTTCAAAACTGCCAGCTACTTCAGTTTGTCAAAATCCCTTCTTGACTTGAGCATGTAAAGCTGCTGTACTTCAGCTGACAAACTGCAGGCTCTCTGAGCAAGCTCCAAAGCTATTCTGTTATTTCAGAGCTCAGTATCATCTAATTCAGTTACTTATATGAAGTAGCTGAGTGGCTTCAGTTCGGTTTTTGCTGTTCATAGCAAATAATCTGGTATCTTAGTTGGAACTGTTAACGGAGGGATCTGGACAGAAAAAATATGGAGAGTAAAATCCCTATATTGAGATTCACGCTTGATTTAGAATTCAAATGAATTCACTGAGCTGAGGTGGGATGGATCAAAACATACCAACAATGGTCATACAGTACTTGTCCTGCAGAACAGCAGGGGACTACTAGATGGTAGATGTGTGTGGATAAATTCACATCATTTATTCCAAATCGGTGTGAAATTTTTGGTGCTTTGGAGAACATTGTTTGAGGTTGAAGTTAGGTGGATTTCATAAACTCACAGTTTTTTCAGAGTGTGCACATCCGCATCCTGAAACATTAACTACAGGCAGCCAGTTTGTAACTCTGAAAATTAGAAAAATAAATTCAGGAGGGGAAAATTGATGTTGTATTTTCAGACAGTCAAGTGAATTTATTTGATTTTGTGGGAGGAAGGAAAATTACATCACAAACCCCAGTTAGACAGGAAGGCCTCTTCTGTGCTTCCTTAATGGAAGTTGCCTGTTTATACTACAGAAGAGGTAAAATAGATGTTGTGCTGTGAACTGGTACTGTGGCATCTTCCTGACACAGTTCTGTCAATTAGCTTCATCAGAAACTGAAGCAATGCTGCAATCTTACTGAGTACATAGAAGCATAGACATAAATAGCACAGGTGTCCTATAAATAATTTTGGACTTGGGCAGTTATTCTCAGTTGCACTGAGGTGCTTCTACATGCAAATATTCTATAGATTTTAGTATCCCTTTCACGTCTCATCGTGGTTAAGTTTATGTAGTGACTTGACAGAAGTTTTTCAAAAATGTCAGCAGTTTTCAATTAGTTACAACATGTACGTGAATTATTACAGCAGCCAGTATTTGAAAACCGCATGCCATTTTTTCCTCCCTATTCCTCCAGCTCACTTCAGCAGCGGCGAGAACAGTGTTGTCACATTTGCTTTTCAGTTGCCCTGTGATGCAGGGAGGATGCCATGCTGCACAGCTTTTACAAGGTACTCTGATAGATCAATGCTGGGAAACAATTTCTTTCATATCACATCTGTTTCTCTTTTAGGCAACAGTTACCAAGGTCATGGTAATTTTGACTTCCCACATGGGAACCCTGGTGGCACGTCTATGAATGACTTCATGCATGGGCCACAGCTGTCACATCCCCCAGACATGCCGAGCAGCATGGCAGCTCTTGACAAACCTCTCAGTCACCCCATGCAGGAATCTGTAAGTAATGGTGCTGTGGACATAGATTTTCCTTTGGGGGGGTAAGGAGCTCTCATCCAGCTAACGGATTTGCCCTATGAACTACTTTTACTTTTTGTGGATTTCTCACTTCGGAGGTTTGTGAAATAGAGTAGACCTGAGAAATGCCAAAAATGCCATTTTTAATTTCTGGCCTTTTCAAGGTTTTGGAGAAATGTTTCTGAGCCTTTTTGAATTGTCATTTAAGCTTGTTTATCTGAAAGAGACAACCTGACTTGGTGTGCTTGTGTTAATCATTGTGCTTTGTTCTGACACCTGAAAAAAACTAGACTTCACTCCCTAGGCTAGCAGGGTCTGTGAATATCCTTCTTCAGCGGACAACTTGTTATAGCAAGACATCGACTGTCTTCAAAGCAGGGACAGTATCTTCCCTAGCTTTGTCCCTGAGGGCAAAATTTGCATCAAAGCATTTTGAGGAGGAATTTTACCCAAGTAGCATGAAAGTCACCTTTAAGCTGTTGGGAATAGGACAAGCCAGTAGATTTCAAGGAGAGATGCTGCCAGTAGTCTGAGAGTGTATCAGTGTAAGAGACTGAAAAATGGAGGTTCCTTGCGTCTCAGATGGAGAAGCAGAGCTGTGCATTGGAAAAGCAGCTTGCTCAGAGCACTGAGTTTTTCATATATATATAGAACTTTATGTATCTCCAGAAGATGCACTACTGCAGCAGCTAGGTGACAGAAAAGCTACCAGCAGCATTTAGCTTGTAGGCATGGCTAGTCATCTATTTTAACTGTGTGTGGAGGGTGGCGTGTATATGTCCTCCTAAGTTACAGGGCAGAGGCTTTATGTGCTGTGTCTTTAGTGAACACTAGGAAGTACTATTTCAGAACGTAACGAGGAACTGTGGTAGCAGATGCTCAGCAAAGCCTACTCAGTCAGTGTCTCCTCTAGCTGGCAGTGGGTTTTCCAAGGAGGATGGTGAGAAACAGCAAGAGAGCGGTGAGAGAGGTCTTAGCATAGCTTGAAGAGAGTCCAAGTAACAAGATTGTCTGCAAAGGAAGAGTCCAAAAACTGTAATGACTTCAAAACTTTCCAGGCTAATAGAGGACAGAACAAATATCCTGTAAGCTTAATTTGCATTGGCACATTCCACATACCCTGCTTGAAGAGCAGGCTGAATTATCTGCATCAGATACAATCATACAGTATTGAAATATAGTAGTGAGGGGAAATACTACCAACCTGACTGACTCACAGCTGTTTCCCTTTCAACGAAACCACAGGGAATTATTCTGTGCCTCCCAGTACCTCTTGACTTTGTCAGTTAACTGCTATCCCTTTGCTATAGTAGTAGCCCCAGTGAAAGTGGTAGGATATAGAATCACAGGATCGTCTGGTTGGAAGAGACCTTGAAGATCATCAAGTCCAACCTTTCACCCTGCACTGTCAGGGTCCCTAAACCATGCCCCTCAGCACCACACCTACACGTCCCTTAAACACTCCCAGGGATGGGGACTCCACC
>NW_010409240.1:0-223 GCF_000710305.1 Buceros rhinoceros silvestris
GTCGGGAGCTGAGCATCGCCGGCAGGGCCGGCGCTGTGCCGAGCCGGAGCTGCTGGGCGGGCCAGGGCCGAGCAGGACAGATGCTCCAGCAGGCAGCCGGGTGGGAATGTGGAGGACGTTCTTCAGCCCCAGCATTATCAGTGAAATTTCCCAGAGGGAGGGAGAGAGGCAGGATTGTGCCAAAAATTCATGCCGGGAAACAGCGGCTGGGAGGGAACGCGGG
>NW_010409240.1:277-1439 GCF_000710305.1 Buceros rhinoceros silvestris
AGTATCAGTGAAAGTTCCCAGAGGTATGGAGAGAGGCAGGATTGTGCCAAAAAGTCATGCCGGGAAACAGCGGCTGGACGAGAACGCGGCGGCTCGACCCCACGAGTCCCAGGGGTGTCTGCGGTGTCTGCTCTCACCCCACCTCGACACCTGCTGAGCATTCCCTCATCCTCAGGCTCTCATTTGCTGACACGGTTGTAATCTCCACCTGGAGACCCTGGGAGAGGTGGGAGAAGGGCCCAGGGTTGGGTCTGACGCACCCCTTGCTCTGGCTGCTGTGCCGGTCTGTTTTTGGGAAGAGGACAGGCAGGGAAGTTCCCCATGGAGTGCTGGGGGTGAGCAGCAGAGCTGCCCTGAGCCGCTAAGGGAAGCCTCGCTGCGCTGCATCTGGCGCCGAGACTCGCTCCAGCATCGTGGAGCATCTGGGGACAGGCGGCGTGCCAGGCAAGGAGCCTGCTGGGAAAATCCCACCATTCCACCGCTGGCTTTTCCCCTCGTGACATGAGAGTGAGGAGCTGCAGGTGACCTTGAACCCTGCAAGCTGCCCGGCCCTGGTCAGGGCTCTGCATGTTACATCTGCCACCTCTCGTCTCAGAAAATGAGCCGAGCGCCAGACTGGGACTTGCTCCCAGCCCTTTTTCTCCTCCAAAGCTGGTTTTGCTGCCAAAGGCGCCAGCTCCCCATCCCTGGGTCTGCTCAGGGACCTCCAGGGTGGGGGTGACTCCAGAGCAGCCCCCAAAAGCTCAAGCGAGCTGAAGCCAAATGGTCTAAACAGCCACAGGCTGTTGAGTCCAGCAGGGAGGCAAACAGGGGAGAGGAACGAATAGATTTGCTGCTGCCAGGTCCTCCGGCTGCATCCTGCCACGTCGGAAGGAGAAACAAAAGCCTCCTCTCAGACCTGGGATTACCCCAGAGAAATGGGGCAGCCCAAGCGGGACAGCAGGAGCGTGGCTGCTCCGCTGCCAAGGAGGCACGTCGTCCCGGCCCCCCGGCCAAGGAGCCACGTCGTCCGCCCTGGGAAATGAAATGTGTGTGGGCAGCCGTAGAAATATTCCTGGAGGTCACTGGGGAGTCCAGGAGCTGAGGAGCAGCATCGCTCTGATAGGGCTGGGCAATGGCCAAGCGTGTTTTCAAAGAGCCGTGAAAAAAGCGGGAGAGAAGC
>NW_010409241.1:0-2265 GCF_000710305.1 Buceros rhinoceros silvestris
ATCCGGTTCCACTGTGTTGGACCCAGGACAGACACAAAGAATTAGAAATTTTAGTGAGGATGACACCATCATCATCGTTACTAGGATGATCTCTGCAAGTATTTAAGTAATGAAGTTTTTAATTGCATAATCTTGGCAAAAGTTGAAGTGCTCTAAGTTTGAAATCGCAGTGTATAGCCTGGTTATTAACACATGGCTTGTTTTCTGCTCTAAGAGCCAAGGGTTCTGACATCTGCTATACACAGTACATATCGTTTACAAATTAGCAAAAAGGATTGTAAAGGGAACGGGCAGCGTTTAGAGCTGTTGAAGCATCAGTTTATATAGTCTTCAACAGAAAGTTTTGAGGAAACAGTGATTTGTTTAAGATAGGTGAATACACAAATTTGAGACAGGTTTCAAAAGTTATATTACATCATTCACAATTACGTAGGCCTATTTCTTTAATCCATAGTAAGTTCATTGCGGTGTATTATTGTGGAGAGATTAATTTTCTTCTACAAGTAATGCTTAAGCTTGCAAGGAAACGTGAACAGAGCGTTGAATGTTTTACCAAAGGCTAGAATTAAAAATAACTGCGTGTATCACAGGTAACTTGGATCATTTCTGACTATGTTGCACTTCAGCAGATGGATGGGATTTCATGGGGCAAAAGCTGACCAAAAGCAATCAAGGAGAGAGATAAATCTGTGACTGAATAAATAAAATAATGGGATTTGATATAATTTTGAATTTGAAAGGAAGTAGTTAACACATGCAGCTGAAAAGGCTGATGGTAGAATTGGAATTGAAAGCAGTCACAGTTCCCTCTAACCCCTCTCTTGGGAAGACAGAAAAAGGTGTTGTGCCTTTAGCCCATTAGACAGTCTGGGGAGGAGAAATCTAACAGGTAGATTTAAAAAAAAAAGGAAAGGAAAAGCCTACTGATGTTACGATCTTGAGAGTGCATGGTGTTTTTATGCCAGTGTCAAAGCTGAGAGGATGTTAGATAGCTTATGAGATAACAGTATCTGACTGCATGAGTATGAGCTAGATTCAAGATGCTCTAGAGGGGGATTAAGAATTTAATCTCCTGTTAATAGACTGTGCATCCAGTAAATTTAGAGATGAATATTAAAAAGAAGGTTCTCTGATATAAAAAGAATAGTACTAAATTTTGGTAAAGGCATAGAAACTATTTTGAATGAGAAATGCTGGGAGAACTAGGAAAGATTGGGAGGAGAGGAGATGTTCACCGATATTATATATGAAGTAAATTCTCTTTTCTTAAATTCAAAGACCAAGTTACTGCAAGTGCATTTTCTGAGTGCATTTCCCATCTGCAAACCGTGCAGACTCCTGGAGGTAATAGAAGTGGTGTCTGGCCAGCAACACATCCAGCTGCTTTTGAATGATTAGATACCAACATAGAGCTGTGTTCACTGGGATGATTTAGAGAGAAAATTGATTTCAAATCCGTGGGCTCACCCCATGTGATTTCACATGCCACATTCTCTTCATGACACAAGGAAAAAAGATTCCTCATGGCAGTGAAATGCGATGACTTACAACAAATTAGCAATTCATGCAATTAGCCTAATGAAATCCATGTTACAAGGTATTGTTCCCACTAAGGATTGAAGCAAAATTTTAAGAGATCCTTCTTACATAAGTAAAAATGAACTGCAGCTACAGAAATGAAAATAAAATAAATTAAGTGACAATTATGTATTCTTATTGTTTAGGATACCAAGACATTTACCACCTTAGGAGCAGATTATTGGATCAAAGTAGTTAATTTTTGTCCACATAACCTATTGATGGTTACGTCGGGTTGAATGTGCATTCTGGGTTAAACAACTCCATTGCCCATGTAGCTCAAAGTGTTCCTGTGGACTTGCGTGCTGTGGTTCAGGGGCTGGAGCTCTGTAAGCACTTATCTGCTGCCCTGTTCGCCCTGGCACGAGCCGACTTTGTGCCGAATTGGGAGGCAAGAGGGCGTGTGGGCATCGGCGGGGAAGGTGAGACCACTGCGCTGCCGTTGAAGTACATCGTGCACGGATACCTCCAAAGTTAACCCATCGCTTGAGCCTTCAGGCTTGCTTCTAAAGCATAGCGGAGCAGGCAATGCCCCTCACCAAAGGCAAGATCCTTAATGAAATGACTGATTGGTTTGCTTTAATTAGGTAGGGCCAAAATACAGTTCCTGTGCTCATATTCTAACGGCAGTAACTTCTTTTGAAAAGCAAATGGATGCCCTCTTTCTGGCCGAGATGACAGTGTCGG
>NW_010409241.1:2450-18389 GCF_000710305.1 Buceros rhinoceros silvestris
CCGAGACAGCATGTTTTAACATCAGTAACGTTATTCAGATGTCGGCTTTTTAGATATCACTGATATGTTTAAGAAATGGTGTTCTGTGGAGACAGAACTGTAGAGTTTCAGCTTATATTCCAGAAATAAATATTTTTGTTTAACCAATTCAAATTTCAAATGCTATACAAAAGCATTTTGATTGTCACTCACCATACGAGGTTAAATAGTAAACTAATCTGTGATATTCAACTGAACACAGTTTTAAGAAGAAATTACCTACTTCAACTTGTTTTTTTTTTTCCAAATGGAATTGCAAAGTGTGTCTGGGAAAAAATGTCTCATGTAATTTTCTACCCTAGAATTGAGGGTTTGTTGAAACAATTATTTTAAAGACCACTATATTTCTTAGAGGGTTTTTGTTTGGTTTTTTTTTTTTTTGCTGTGAATTGATTCACAGAAGCATTTGATTTCGGTGGAATAAGAAGCATAAAACCACACAGGAATCATATGTTGGTTTTTGCTCATTATAATGTCGATGCTTCTGAAATATTCATGAAAACAGAGAAGTGCTTCATATTTCTGCCACTTCATTGCTCAGTATGTTTTTCCATGTTACCTTTTGCTCAGTAAGTGATGTAATAATAATTGTAATAATTGATTAATATAAATGTAAAGTAAATATCACCAGAAAATAATACCAACAGAAGTAGATGACAATAGAAAATATTAACGTAAGAAGAACAGGTTTTAAAATGCAACATACATAAATATGAAAGGATGAGCCATAGGTGTGGTGTTTGTTTCAAATCTGGAAATTAGTATGCTCTTTCTTGCTAGTTTATATTTAGGAGCTTTATATTGATTTAACTTGAGATGATAAAATGTATGGAAAACTGATCAGTTAGAAGGGTGTCCGTTCTGCTCTTTTAGGGAGTTACAAGTTAATCACTGCAAAAGTCTGAATGGAGCTTTAAAATTTTTGAAGAATTCGTTGATTCCAGCCAGCTGCTCAAGGCTGTATATGATGGAAATATCTAGTTCGGATTAATCCACATGAAGCAGGAGAGTATGAAAGTGAGGACTAATTATAGAAAGTAGAAGCCAGGCTCTAGTCAGATTAATAGTAAGTTTTAACTGAGTTTTCTGTTTAGTTTAATTCTATAAGTAAAGAGAATGTTTTCCTAAGGAATTTCACTTCCTTAAGGCTACGCTGCTTTTTCTGCAAAAAATACAGCTTTATTGAGCTGGAAAACTGTTGAAAGTAGAAACCCAGAGTGAAGTTAATATTCAGAAATTTTTTGAAAAAAAATTGAGCTATTTTAATTAAAAGAGTTACTAAATTGAAAAATTTATCAGAATTTATCAGAAACAATTGATCAGAATTTTCTTTTTGCTAAGAGCCTTGCAGAAACCACAGTGATGGTAATTCATTCCTGCCCATTGTATTTGAATATTTGTTATACAAGTAAAATTGACTAAAATTGCATTGTCAAAGGTACCCTTTTTATAGTCTTATGAAAGAAAAAAAACAAACAACAAAACAAAGCAACCATGTTCTTCCTTTTAAGTGTCTCTACCTTGCAAATTGGGACCAGCAAATTTCACTTTAATAAGCATCTCTTTTTGCATCCAAAATAAGAATTAGTTCACTGTTTAAACTTCATGTACACACAAATGCAAGTCCGGGCCCAGCTGGTTCTAAGCTTGTCAGAGTTACTCATGTATTCCCTACAGTACAACAAATCTTTTAGACTACAATTAATTGATTAATAATTATTTGGTTTGGCTTAAGCTAACTTCTTAGGATTCATCCTAAATTCTCCTGTAGCAAGTTGCTTGGTCAGTTGTAACTAAGTGAGGGTGGGGGAGTTTTGTTTTGGTTTTTTTTTTCCTGAACACGTTAAACTAAACATTGTCAAGACATTTTTTTCTTAATTTTAGACCTGAATGACTGTGTGTCTTCTTGGCATCTTTTATTCAAATAACACGCGCAAGAGGGTTGATGCAGGAGGCTGGTGTGTTTTCTTGCCCTCAGCCCTCGGAAGGTGTTTAAGCCAGGATGCTTCATTGTTGAAATACTTGTCGAGATAGATTGAAGCTTGGTCTGGGTAAAATTAAGGACAGGAACAAACACAAGTCTGTTTGCTTGACTAGAAATGCCTGGTGACCCTAGAGCTGCCTGAACTGAACAGGTAACAGAAGGACAGTCCAAAGAAGGGCCGTGGCTTGTGCAGGGCTCTGAAGCTAGCTGTGTCCTGAAGGACTTTCTCTCTGCTGCAGAAGACAGACGGTTTCCCGGCACAAGCTGAAGTAGCCACACGGCATCAAAACAGATGCACATCTATTTTAGTCACCATTAGGTCCTCATCCCTCTGGCTGAAAGAAGGAGCGAATGTGGAAAATCTATTAGAAATTAGTACATTACGGTCCAAAAATACAGGTAGAAATGGAGTATTATCTTTTATCCTTTGTGCTCTGGGGTGTACAGTAGTTTCTGACTGAGTGAAAGAAAATGTTTCCCCTTGAGTTTCTACTGAAGAACTAGACGCCGTGTAGTGATATTTTTCATACTCCTTTGATTCATTTAGCTTTGCACGTAAAGACTGTGGTGTAGCTTCAATCTGCAATTACCGGTTTGTCACTGAAGAGAGAGGAGAATTTATTACTCAAGTGCGGTGATGAGTTGCTGCGAAAGAGAATGAAGCCATTGCTATAAGGCTTATAGTGAGAACATGGACTGTGTGACAAAAGAAGGTTTTTTTTTTTTTTTTCGGTCTGACCAAATCCTTTTCCTCTGTTCAGATAACTCACGCACTGAAAGCTGAGTGCAGCTTGAGAGAGGGCAGGAATTTTTAATGCCTGCTGATTTTTGTAGTAGCCATTGGATGCTCATCGTCCTGCGTATCTTCTTGTAGAGGGGAATCAGCAATTACAAAAGATAGTAAAGGATCCCGTTCCTGTTAAAAATGTTTTCATAAAGGTAAATGTAGGTTTACAAAGGAAAGTAAGTACCATATGAGACAAAAGGTGAGTTGTACTGTCATCTGACTTTAGTGAAACTAAAATACACATCTACCATACAGCTTGTGCTGAATAGTTATACTGAAAAATAATGAGTTCCTGAATTGTTAGGAGCAAATGGAGTTGCAAAAGTTTGCTGTTTGTGCACTTTTCTTCCTCTCAAATTGAGTAGCCTACATGCAAAGTATTATGTCAGTCCATTACTTTCCATTAAATAAAATAATAATTTTTAAACTTTTTATTAATAAATAGTAATAATGAAAATGTAATAATAAACCGTCCTGTACTTCTTGTCCCTGCATAATTTGACAGATTGGCTTTGCATCTGCCAAGTTAAAAGCTCTAGTGAGGTGTGGGGAGCTTAGGGAAAATTTAGTTGAGCTAGAAGTAGCATCAAATGGAACTTTAGATGTAGACAGGTTTGTTGCTTTTATGAATATGCTCTGAACCTGATGAGCCGCAGCGTGAACTGTTTGGGAAGAGGACCATACCAGGTCAAAGATGGTTTACTTGGGAACTTTCTAAACACAATCGCATGTTACCTCTATTAGATCGATGCTGTTCCTGTGGCACGTGGCAGCATCTTTGCCATGAGAGGTCCTGATGCACTGAATGGGTCCAAGGTGTTTTTCCATAAAGAGGCCTAATGGGGAGGCAGCATCCTCCTGGTGAAGAGGCTGTTCTGTCTGTATGCTGATTTATGCTGACGGGTACAGTAAAAAGCCTTGGCCAATGAAGTTAACAGCAGTAGTCTGGGCAGGAACGGGACAGGAACTACATTCAGAGCCAGTGGTTAAGTTCCATTGTAAACTGACACAGCTGTCCCAGAGCCGTCCAAGGTGCAATGTGTTTCTGGGGATGAATTTCCCTTCTCCTCCTTCTCCCATCCTCCACACCTCCACACACCCCATAAACTGTGAATGAGAATTTTCTGAGAGTAAAGGCAAGGGAAAATTCACTCCTTTGCCTGTGTCAGCCTCTGGCTGTGTTTCTAGTGAGAGTCCCTGTACCCTGTCTCTGCAGTGAGGGGAGGTCACCTGCCCTGTAAGAGTGTGCCCCTTGCTGTCCTGGCTCTGGGCAAGCTCAGAGTTCATGAAAATTTGCCATTCACTCAAGCCCGATAGACGCTTGATGCTACTTACAGTACAACTCTTTAACCAAGGAATATTTAACCAAAATTATTGAAATGTATAACAGTTATGGGAAGCTTGTGAAATTCTGTAAGAATTGTAACACGGACAGGCTTTTTATACTTTCGGAAGAAAACTGAAGTAGTTAGATATTTTCCTGTAGGAGCTGCAAGTTTTGGATAGTTGGACAGAACTCACCTTCTACTCATCTTCTAAAAAAATTGGTTTTTTGCTCCCAAGGTCTTGAAATTATGCTGCAACAAGAAAACTAAAACAAAATGCGTAGAATTCTGAAATTAGATGAGCAGTTTAATTAAAAAATAATTAGCTAGCCATTTCTGGGTTGTCTGGGCAAAGTGAATTTGCCAGTTTGCTATGCAATAGCAGCGAGTCTTCGATTCAAAGTCTTTCCACAGCAAACATCCTTTCCCCTGCAAAGGAAAGGACAGTTCTCACAAGCAAAGCAGATCAGGATTTAATGAAATATGTTTGCTGGACATATTGCTGGACATATTGCTGGACAACTATTCCATAATTACTAAGCAGTAATCGTTGTGATTTGGTCTCGTTATCTGGAGTGATGGTTTCTTGGGAAACTCTGTGGGTGCAGTTAGTTTGTGGCATGTTGTCTTGCTGAATCACTTAGGTCCGCTAGTGCTCTATTAGAGGAAAAAGAGCTAATTCGGTTGGTCAGAAGCCGAGAGAAGTAATTCAAGAACTTTCTTTTTCACTTTTCTGTACCTTCTGTTTTCTTTTGTTGTTTCTAGTCACCTCTGGTACTAATACCTGGTAGTAATAAACCTGATAACATTTAATGGCGCTTTAAAAGTTCTCTGTCTTCAGCTTTTGTCTTCACCCTTGAGGGATCTGGGTACTCATGAAATGGAAAAGATTTTATTTAGGGGCAGAGTTTTGCCCCTAAATAGCATTTTTCTAGGAAGACAGTTACATATGCACCCCCACATGTTGAATGAGTTTGCATTTTGGAAAGGTCATAGAATTTGAAGCCTGAAAGAGCATCCTCTAATCGTAGGGTCTTCTCTAGGGACTTTGCTGTAGCTCCTTTCTTGTACTTGGAGTGGGCGCGGTGTCACGCTGTTGCGCTGCAGTATGGCTATCTGAGATACTCGTATCTACTAATATCTAGCTACGATATCACCAGACCTGAAAGACAATAATGCTTTAGAAATACATAGGAGCATATGACAGATCTTCTTACCATAGTAACTTGGTGATTTTTGGCATCCAAAATTCCCAGAGCTCCTCTTGGGGCATATTCACACCGTCTTGTTTTAGGATTGAAACCAATATAACCGTTTTGGAACGCTGATCTCCTTAGGCTTACCGCACAGACTGTCCGAACCCTCTAACAGAAGCAGAGGGAGAGCAGCTGCTACAGGGAGCTATTTAATGCGTCTCATCTCAGACTTCTGTTCCATGCCACATCCTGGACTTGCCTCACTCCTTTCCCTGTCATCTGCCGAGGCAGTTGAGGACTTTTTTTTTTAAAGAGGAGCGGCAACTGTGAGCTTGAAATGGCAAACCTTGTGTTAGGTGTTCGGAACGTTGCTTGTCTGGGCATTTTGGCATCTCTCTGCAATGGAACAGTTGGGTATAGGAGAAAAAATCATATATTAATTCATTGTAAAGAGAAGTTCCTTTGAAACTGTTAGGGACCCCATAAATATAATATTTTTAGAAGACGTTAATAGGAAGAATATGGAACTGTATATCATTTTTAGCTTTTAAAAAGTCATCTCAAAGCAATTTCCATGTATCCAAAACCATAAAAAACCAGTTTTGCAATAAAGTTCACTTTTCCCCTTCTTCCTAATTCAGGTAAAGGACAAAGCATTCTTAACCCCATTTTATGTGTTTCTTGATTTCCTTTTTCCAGTAATGATTCTGCATAATAAAATACACATAAGCCAAAGGGGTAGGGGTAGGGGTGTGTCTGTCCGTGCTTGAAGGTAATATTATCTCTTGAAGAAAGTCATGTTGGTGATACTAATTTTGTTATGTTTTCCATTTGATTATGATTTGTTTATTCATTCTGAAACATTATTGTTCAATAAAGCAAGTCCTATATATACAAACCTAAACTTCCAACTGTTTTTAGATAATTTGAAGAGGAGGAAATACCAATGTAATGGACTTTAACAGGATTAAGATTTCACTGTCATGGGATTTTTGTTTTCTTTTATCCCTTAATTTTTTTTACTTCTCTTTTTACTGAAGTTATTGGTAGTTTGACATTTGGAATTGCAATGGTCATTTGGGAAGGACACTATATCCAGTTTCGTATTATTTTTCCATTGCATTGTAGATTTTTTTTCTTAACTTTAAGAAGTATGCTTTGCAATTGTGGAAGAGCAGCTGGTGCGGCAGTCACGTGCAGTTGTGTTTCAGTCATTTGAGGAGACTGGTTAGCTTTCATCTTTTGAATTTGAGAGCAGTTAAGCTGGTTCTTAATTGGTTTTGGAGGTACCCACACTTTTGGGACCAGAAGAATGTCCTAATCCCTGAATTTGCTGACAAAACACGCGTTTGGAAACCTGAACTGGGAAGTCAGTTGTAGTTGCTGAAAAGGGACTTTGCAGGGAACGAAACTCTCAAACTCACTTGCTTACAGAAACATGAGAGAATGACAGGAAAAAATCACAGCTTCCCTGCTTCTGAGAAGAGGGTGTTCAGGGAGTGAGAGATGAGGAGATACATGGTACCTGTTTGACAGCCACAGCTTTTTCAGAAACTTTTTTTTTTATTTATTTCTATCTTGCTGTGAAGAGGCTGCCAAGGATAGCAAGTTTAAGAATTATCCCATCGTGAAGTGTTTGTTTATTGTAATCTTCATGCCTGCAATAGTAAATGATGCTTGGCAGCAGTAGAACAGGAGAAATTCAGTCCAAAGTCAATTAGCGTGTTTTATTAGTGTGGAATAAACTTCAGTTAATGCGAGTTACCAGTCGCCGTTAAGAGCCTGATTTTCATCTGTGCTGAACATCTGCACTTTCAACGGAAATTAGTGGGCTTGGAGGGCACTTAATCTCTTTGCAAAAGATGTGGGTAGAGAGGGGGGTCGGAGCTCAACACGCACCTCCTGCATGCCTGAGCAGAGCTCAGGGGCAGGGCACCTACCCCCGAGAGGGCATGGGAGCAGCGTCTGCAGTCCTTCTTTCTCTCTGTTCAGATGCAAAAGCATTTGCCTCTTGTTCTTCCCTGGTCTGACACTGTGTCAGTTCGGGGTCGTCGCAGAAAACTGATCCTGTGTTCTGCTGCTGACAAGCCTTTCCCCTTCCTTCATTCCCTCTTCCTTTTAGATTCAGCAATGTGATTTAATACGTACTTTAAAAAGGAAGTGGTTTACATGGTAGGTTGATATGAAAATAGTTGGCAATGGTATGCTTATTGTGACGTTTTATTTTCTTTTTTCTTTCCTAGTGTAAAACTCTCTCTGGCGTCTGTGATCATATTATCTCGCTCTCTTCTGATCCGCTGGTTTCCCAGTCTGCCCACCTTGAAGTGATCCAGCTTACAAACATCAAGCCAAGTGAAGGGCTGGTAAGAAGTACGCAGTTAATCAAACCCATCATCCAGGATGAGAAAGTGATTTTTTTTTTTTTTTAAATAGGTTGAATCTATGGAAAGGAATAGGATATTTTAGCTTTTTCTATTTTAAAGTCTGCAAATCGCTTGATTTCTTATGCTAGTTTGTTTTCTCATGCAGCAAGGTCAAAAGGGAAGGATTTTGTGAGGCTGACTGATGTATGCAAAGAATTTAGTGAAAAGGCAGAAATGAGTGAGAAGTTCTTGCCATTGATACCAGCTTCTGAAAAATGGTTCAGATTGTTCTAGTATCTTGAAGTTGGAAGGGATTTAAATTACTAAGATCAACTCAACCAAGAAGTTTGCGTGGGCTTATACACAAAACCTGACAAATTCTGGAATATGCCTCATAGTATCACTGGGATAATAAGCTATTTCATAAATTATTCAGGGTCTCTACAGCACTGCTGAAAAGTAGCTTATTGAATTTTATTTCAAGAATGCTTAATCAGGGGCTTGTACAGGCTCAGTGCAGCTCTCTTGTGTTTGTTGTTCAGGAGCTGACCATTGATATTTTGTTTACTCAAGCATCCAACATCCACTGCATGGAAAAAACCAACACTGATAACAGTTACAGCTGTACAACTTTACATCACTAATAATATCTCATCCCACAACCTTTGGAGGTAGTAGAAGGTGATCAGAATACAGTTAACCATTTTTTGCACAATGAAATAGCTTTTACTACTTCTGCCGAAGTTTATTCTCATTCCATTTCCTTGAATAAGAAGGACTACTCCTTTACTCTTTGCTGCAGGGTTTTGAAGTTCGTTGGATGGTGTAGTTTTGGAGAGTATTTTGCTTTATTGGTTGGTTGTTGTTGGGTTTTGGGTTTCCATGTGGTTTGGGTTTCTTTTACAAATTTGGAAAGCCAAGGTATTTAGAGCAATTATGCACTAAATTAATTTTCCATTCTTTTGGAAAATCACAATTAAAATATGATTCAACCCCCGAACATTTGGATGAGTAACTATTGCCCCATCCTTTGTTTTAGTCTGCTATTTGTTTTCCCTTCCTCCACTGGCTTTCATTTTTTATCTCTGAATCCATTTCAAACTAGTACTCCAGGATTTCAGCTTTACATGGACTCTCTCTTCCCTGTCATTCTCCTGTAATTCTAGCTCTTCCACCAGCTCACTGCAGTCAACCTTTGAAATGCTATCTTCTGTTGTAATGAAGAAATCTTCTTCCCCCTTCTCTCGATCACCTTTTTCTGGAGTTCTGTCCATTTTTATCTGATTTTTTAATTTCTTTATCTTTCTGTCTTGTGACTGTTTTCTCACTTCTTTTTCTTTCCTCATTTAAGTCTTTGTGTAGGGTGGTGTTAACCCTCAATGACTGAAAAATATTGAGTGGTATTTTTGTAAATAAGAATGTATTTTGTGGGTCTGTTCCTGATGGGTAGCTTATGAGATAATCTCTTCCCCCTTTGTGCCTCTGTTTTACACCCACTGTCTGTCTAGTCTGTTTAAACTCGAAGCTCTTGAGACAGGGCTTTTTCTTTTAATATGTGCTTGTGAACAAACTGAACAGGGTCTCGATGTTGACCGAGGACTACCATTGTCATTGTCAAGAAAATAATTACATGTATTTTAAAAAAATGGAAAATACCATCTGTACAGTATACAAGCCTTGGAAGGATGCAGTGCTGTTTTGATATGGTCATATTATTTCCTCTCTCATCCTTGCCTGTATCGTGATACCTCCTCTAGATTGTGAGCTCTCCAGAGCAGGCACCAGGGACAATATTTTTGCACCGGAAGGGTGAATATCAGACCTTTCAGTTTGTTACAGGGCCAGTCTTATGAACAGATCATCTTTGTGAGGTTGCTTTATATGAAAGCTTTGCCTTTTGGTTATTCAGCTTTTTTTTTTTTGATTGGTTTTTTTGTTTGTTTGTTTTTTAAACTAATATCTTTCAATTAAGATACAGTGAGTGCATATCAATCAGTACTGCCCCATTGCGTTCAAGGCATAGAAGTTTATGAATTGATGGTGGAGCTTGGAGCTGTAAATATCCTCTGCACGTCAGGAGCACTTGGATGAATGGGTAGCTTAATAACTTCTGGACCTTCTTCCAGTATTTGTGCAGTGATGGAGATGGAAAAATGCTGTACTGTTGATTTTCTTCTAGATATTTGACCCACATGACAATTCTGTGCTGTCTCTACTGATCACTAAGTAAAATCTTCTATAAAGATGGAAACACTTCAAGTAGAGGTAAAAGGCCAAGGATGGCTGCTAACTGGGAAGATTTTTTTTTTTTTGTCACCTAGCATAAACAGAGTATCTAACGTGTCTCAAATTTAATATCTAAGAAGCTAAAGTAGATCAGGGAGAGAAAAAAGAAAGGAGAAGAAAAGGAAATAAAAAGTTTGGAAAACAATGCTATTTCCCTAAACTTATATGATAAATGTATAATGAAATGGAGAAGATGGTTGAAGTTTTTACAACTTAAAACAGACTGGAGCATTATTAAGATGTTTTAATCAGCAGAGTAGTTCCTTCACTCTATTTGATCATTTCTTGTGGAAACGTAAGTATCAGTCAGAGGTAAATGTAAATTTTCAGACTAATACCTGAAACGCAGAAGGAACAGATAAATGCAGGGTTTACAATGTCTGGTAGATACTAAAACTCACTAGCACCTATCAGAAAAACAGAGTAGATGATAACTTGTCAAGCAGAAAATGTTGTTAGGGTGTGATGTGGGGAGACATTTGTGTACTGGGTAGAGCAATGTTCTGGGTGGGGTTTGGTATTGCTTTTTTTTTTTTCTCCTGTAGTTATCTTTCTTCTGTCCCTGGTCTGCTGCCCAGGTGTGGTTATGTGACCGGCTGCAGTTGTGTTCTCCAGTGAGGGTTGCTGTGGAAAGAGATACGGCCTGCAGTGGCTGTGAAGTAAGGGTGAAAAGGGAGTTGTCGGGTAGAAAATTATTGCAAAATGGGTTAGTGTGGTTAGCTTTGCAATCACCAGCGTGCTCCCATATATAAAAATGGTTTTTTTTTTCTTTTGAGGGCTTGGAAATTGTTTCATCTGTATCAGTAAGCAAAATTTAATTCAGTGTGTTTTTACGCTACTGATGTTCTAGAAAGAGACAAAACAGATTAGCTTAGGTAATATCTTTTGCCAGGAAACAGACTTAAAAATATTACTGTTTGTCTGAAAATAGTGTATTTAGCAAAGAAGTGGGATACTGTACACCTTTTTGTAGACAGAAACCGTGTAAGCAAGTTTTCCTTGGCAAGTTTCTCTTCAACAGTCCCTTTCTATTTTATCACAGAACTGTAGCAAGGGTTAATCTTGAATTTCCATTTTTTTCCCCATTCATATTATCATTTTAATCCTAGACGGTTCAGGTACCATGGTATGATTTAAAATTGCAGCTGTTCACCTAGCTAGCTGGATTCGGAAATGCAAAGATGAATTCAGCAGAACGTGAGAGTAATAGTTTTGTGCTTCTCTTTGCCAGCTGAAGCAAACACAAAATAAGCCTGTTATGTAAAAAATCACTCATAAAATACAAGTTGTAGACATGGCAGGGTGTGGCAGCTTATTAAAGGTGCACTGCTGACTCTGGCTAGAAAGTATTTTCCTGGAATCCAGTCTACAACTGTTCCTAATATTTCTCCTGAGATATTTGGTTTGAAGTAATGGAGGAGCTGGGAAAAAATTATGCACAGGTTCTAAGAACTGTTTGGGATTAAAGAGGAACATGCAACTTGTATCAAGATGGTGTCACAGTGAAAAAGTGAAAATTCAGTTGTGGTGATAAAGTGGAATTAGTATCTTTTTTCCATCCAGCATTGCGTAAAATGTGTTAAAAGTGTTATGAGATCCTGTTTCCATTCTTTAACAAACAAACAAAAAACAATAAATAGAAAAGGCACAAGGTCTCTTTTCTAACCCTGAGCTGAATAATGGTTCACACCAAGATAAAATGTTATGACTGGTTTGAAATGAGAGTTCTACCCACTACTCAGGAGAATCTCTGATGTAATTAAGCGTGAGTTACCCAGTCTTTAATCTAGGCATACATTTTTTCTTCATTTCTAGGTCCATTACCTTGTGGTTATTTTAGTCTTATTAACTGAATTATCTTTCCTTTTATTTGAGCTGACTGATTTTTGTGAGTTCGTAGGGACCGTGGCGTTATCTTTGGTTAGCCAAGCTGTGTATCAGCCCATTTGTCTCAGTACAGAAGAGCAGCACACAATCTCCCCTTATTTTTGATTGTTAAAAGTACTGTTGATACTGCGCAGCCACAAGGAGGCGGAGAGGGGGGGAATTGTAAATATCTGTGGTATTCTTACTTCAAATTCCCGATCAAACAATATAAACCGGAACCATTCTCCTCTCTGTTCCCATTTCCCATACGGTGTTCACTTAAAACAAGAAGTGGAGGAAGGGAGTGAAAGGGTAGCTCATCTTTCTGTTGCAAAATGTTACCTCTCCCTATCTAAAAGCTGCTTTGTAAACAGAATTATGTTGGCTCCTGCAAAGTTAATGTGGCATGGTACTGTTGTAACATTTATTAATTTTGCACTTGTGAAATAAATATAATCTGCTTTTCTTTTTGGCAGCTTCCCTCTCGCTCCTAACGGGTGCAAAATCTTAGCCTTTAAGAAAAATTTCTGCAAAAGTTCTTTCCCTCTTTTGCTTTTTAAAAGTCTTTTAAATTTGTAGAAAGGACTGGATTTTATGTGAATCACACTCCACCACAAGAGCATGCTTGGATGACCTTACTATCCTTCAGAATAATGCTTTGCACAAAACTAGACAGTTACCTTCAAGTGTGAGACTTTATCCTTGGTTTTCACCCTGCTGTTTTGAGTCGAAACCAGTGACTTGCTGTCAGTAAAAACAAAGTCGTGACTTTCTTCAGAAATTGCTCAGTGCGGGGACCTCACTCATAATTCCTGCCCCCTAGAAGTCACTGTGATGTCAGCTCTGGCCATGTCACAGGGTATATGGCCAGGTCACGCAAACCCCTCTCTTTATCCAGACGTAGGCTCTGATTTTTGGCGGTTCGAGGGTGGGTACAAGTACCAAATACCAGATCCCAATACATCTCAGCCTCTGGGGTGGCTCATTAACCCGTCTGTAAGATGTGTGTGTGTCAGTGTTTCCCTACCTCACAGGGGTGTTGTGAGGAAAAGTGTGTATGAACTTGCCGTTCTATACTGGAGATAACTGAATTAAGCAGGAAACTACATGCGTGGAGCCAATCAACGGAAGAATTGCTGAAGGTGCCTAAAGGAGCTGAAGGCTGATGCTAGGGCCTTCTCTCTGTGTAACAACAAGAAGATCATTGCTTTGTCATCTTCTGCCTGTGGCAGCCCAGCACGGCAACTGGATCTGATGCCATTACTGCTATATATTGAGTAGAGCAAAACAGAGTTTAATTTTGAGCCCACTCTCCTGAGAAACTCATGAAGTTCCTGGGTTTTGGGGGTTTTTTCCGAGTTTTTTTTTTTTAACTGGGGATATCATCCACTTTAAGTGGGGGGTACTTCCTTCTTACCACTATGAAATGTCTGTGAGTTCTGGTCTGAAATCGGATTAGTCCAACCTGGTATGTGTTTTTTGCCTCTTTCCCATACTTAATCATCAGAGAGTTCTGTCTGTTCCTTAGCTAGGAACAGACTTCTTTGTGGCACTGATTAAAAGGAAAAAAAAGTGGGTTATGGAGAGAATGTTTACTTAAGTGCTCAATATTTACCCGCTTTCTGTGAACAAGTTGGGAGGAAGGAGATTCTTCAGAAGTCGTTGAATGCTCAATGTATGCCAGTTATTTCTCAATTTTTTCTTCTCTCATTTTCTTGGTGGATGCTGTTAAAATGTTTGAATTATGACTTGATGAAAAAACAGATTTGAGACACCATCTCAGATTACCCATGCAGGAAATTTTGTCTGTTCTTAGGCTTTCCCTCCTTTTCCATGTTTTTTTGAAAGAAGTGGGATAGCTAACCAAGTTGACACTTAAGTATTCATCAGTGAGTTTTATAGCTGAAGTATTCACGGAGATGAGTGAGGCTGTCGGAAAGTCTCGGGGCCGTTTTGCAGGCATGCTTTGGAGCATTGGTTATTGGTTTGAAAGTTACGTTCGCAGCATTGCCTCCCAGAGACTCCAGATCTTTTAAAGCCTTCTGTGGCTTCCAAAGCAAAATGGGAGTATTGATCATGCTAAGGCAACTTGTAATTCTGGTGTGGTGGTGGTTTGGTTTTTTTTTAATCATGTGTTGTTATAGTTGTAGTTGTAAGAGTATATTAAAAAAACTGGGGAGTATTTATGGAGATGACTGTGGTAAAATTTTTAGTTTGCTGTTGCTACTTAGGGCCAGAATCATGTGGGCTGTTGTTCTCAAAGTGTATCAAAAAGCACTTTCCTATCCAGAGAGAAATTCCTCATGGCATATACTAAAAGTCCAAAAAGTTCAAAAAAAAAAAAAGAAAAAGGAGAGAGAGAAAAGTCTTTTCTTTTAGAGATATGCAAGTTATGTTTGGATGGTGACGGTTTGTGAAACACTTTAAAAATTCTTTCCCATGATGTCTTTTTCTTAGGGTATGTACATTAAATCAACATATGATGGTCTCCATGTAATTACTGGAACAACAGAAAATGTAAGTATTGTTGATGCTGTATGTTCAGGCCTGGAGGCCTTTTTGACCTTACCTGTGGTTTATGCTTCCCCTACATTTTGCTTGCAAAATTGTGCTAGTTGGCTGTTGAGGACCAGTAGCATGTTGGACGGCAGAAATGCTTGTGCTTGTTTACCTCAGAATTGAAAGAGCTGTTCCCAGCTGAGGACCAGGAGAATCGGGTTTGATTTGTTTCTGCAAGATACCTAAAATGCTGCAATTGATCAAGATGGGAAGTAGCTGTCTTGGAGTAACAAAATGTCTTTATTATGTAGAGGCTGATATGCTGGAGTTTGCTGCAGTATCAGACAAGCAGCTTTTATATTTTCCATCTATCGAGTTTTATTTCGTAATAAAAACTTGCATGGAAATGAGGACATCCCTTCACATTGACAAATAACCATATATTTCTGCATGAACTCCTGAGTAATGCCTATTGAAAGGAACGCTTATTACCGGTGTTCTAATTCTCACTGAAGGTATTAAACAACAAGCAAAACATAATAGAAGACTTTTCAAATGCCTTTGGAATCCAACCTCCTTTCGTTACACCGTATTTAGAGAACTGTCTGTCTGTTAGGATGTCAGCAAAATGATCATTTGGGGGGGAAAATGCTCCTGTTCGTAACCTTCAATGAACAAGGAACAAGCACTAAACAACACTGAGCTGTTCCATCATGGTTTAGGCAAATCCTCTCAAAGATTTGGTTGGCATTTCCTTAAAATGAAGCTGTCAGAAACGTTTGGTTTATCCCGCTACTGTGTTGTGCTGTGGAAATCGCAAACTACCTACGTGGTATTTGAAGCTGCTGCATCTGGTCTGCAGGGAGGTTCTGTTAACATCTCAATAAATAGGAATATTGTTTTCAAGCCTTCAGAGGAGCTGCAATCTGATAACCTTTCTTCTTTCTGTTTTCTTCTGCTGTGGGCAGGATGTCCATGGGTTAGTTTATACCCAGTAGATAATATCTGTTGTAGAACTTGTGTGAATGCCACCTGTTTCAGAATGAGGAAAACATAAGAAATTTTAACCTCAAAATGAATATTTTAGGGAGTCAGTCCTACAGATGTCATCAGTGAAATGAGCAAAACTAAACAAAAGCAGAACTGTAGCTGAGCTTGTGCTAGAAAATATATGAAAGAAAGAGGATGGTTTTTTTCAGTTGAATTTCTATCAGATTAAAAAAGGAACCATTTCTCTCCATGACTTACTAATATTGGATTTAATTTCCCAGGGGCAAAGATAAAAATAAAATCTTAATGCACTCCCTCAAAACTCTTATCTTTTGTGATTCATGAATATAATTTAAAGCTACATCAGGAAGCTTCAGTCTTGATGGCTTTTCTGCTGTTGTTACTGACTCTTTCACTCACTGTAACACCCTGAAGGTGCTCACAGCAGTCCCAGAAACCGCAGTCTGCTATCTAGGGAAAACTGTGGTATGTTACAGCATTTGTAAGAATCAGCAACGTTTTAGAGCAGGTAAGGTGTCTCCTGCTTTTAAGCACACAGTTGCTAGCTGCTTCCTTTACCAAAAAAAAAAAAAAAAAAAAAAAA